>NW_011889443.1:83947-87971 GCF_000151845.1 Pteropus vampyrus | reverse complement strand
TCAGAAAGCTTCATGCCTACAGCTTTCTTCTGCTTTCTCAAGATGACATTGGCTATTTGTGGTGTTTCATGGCTCCATATTAATTTTAGAATTGTTTGTTCCATTTCTATGAAAAATGATATTGGAATTTTGATAAAAATTGCATTAAATCTGTAAATTACTTTGGAAAGTGTCAAAAAACAAACATCAGCCTAGAAAAATTTCGAGATCTAATTGGCTTCATTAAGGAATTTGTAAATGGGGCAGCATCCCATGTAGCAATTAGAAAGGAACTCCCAGTGGTTGTACAAATTGGAAGGTTATCATAGAAAGAAGGGTGGGGCAAGGGAGCCATTAAGAAAAATAAAATTATTTTTAGACCAGGACATCTTTTAATTTTTATTTTGGGGCGTGGGTTGTGGTGGAAGGAGACAGCAAGAGTTTTATCCTACAGATTGTGTCTTCTTTGGAGGATGGTGAGGGCCCACATTACTTTATTGGTGCTATTAGAAAACTCAAGGCATTTGTTTCCCTGCATAAAACAAAGCCAAAAGAGACAGATAGGAGTTTGCAGCAAAGAAAGCAGAGGTTTATTTAAGGAAATGGCACCTAACCTGATGACACAGGTGAGCTAGCGATCAAAGACCTGACTCCCTAATGGTTTCCTGGGGATAGGAGAAAACTCTTTAGTCATGGTAGGTAAGGGTGTTGGGGCTGTGGGCTCTACTCATTAGTCAGGCCTATGGTAGGGGGCAGTTGATCGTTGCATCAGGTCCTGATGTCAGTCACAGCATCTTTGTGTCTGGTTTCAAGGGAGTGCTGGTAGGGTTGTTGTGCCTTCATGGGGGTTGAGCTACAAGATGTTATCTTTAGTTTGATAGAAACTGTTTCTGTGGTCAACAGACTGAGGCTTTGATCTTAAGGCAGTTCGATGCTGACCTAAGGGCTTAATGATTAGGGAAGTGGTCATGCAGTGTGCAGAAGCATAAGTGGAAAAAAACAAGTGACCCAAGGACAGTTTGAATCAAGAATAAAGAGAAGAGAGTGCTGAGTCCTAGCACTAGACCACCAGGGAAGGAGATAGCAAGGTTTTATCCTGCAGATTCTCTCTTCTTTGTGAGGGTAGTGGGGGGAATATTATTTTATTCATATGTGGGATATAAAACTTAAAGCAACTAATGAACAAGACAAATAAACAAAAACTCATAAGCACAAACTATTTAGCTGTTACCAGAGGGAAAGTGGAGAGAGAGTAGGCAGATAAGGGTACAGGGGGTCAAATATATGGTGATGAAAGGAGATTTGACTTTGGATGGTGAACACACAGTGCAACATATAGATAATGTATTATTGAATTGTACACTTGAAACTTATATAATTGTTTTAACCAATGTCACCCCATTATATTTAATAAATAAAATGAAATAAAATAAAATGAATTATACCAATCAAGAAATAAATTCATTGAATGCATGATTGAAGAAAACTAAATGTCACTTTTAAAGCTCAGTGTTGTCATTTCTTAATAAACATAGCATAAAACCTTAAAAAAAAGAAGAGAAGACAAAAAGTCATTTTAAAGAAGTGGAGATTTATCGGGTTACAGTGCCTTAACAGAAATTCCAAACAGGTTGATTAAGAGAGTTTGAAACTGCCATTAGATACGGTATTAAATCTAGGTTTGGCATTATCTGCTTTTAGCCCCAGTGGCACCGTTTGGGGCCTCTGATTTTCTCTTTAACAGTAGTATGGACATTTCAATAGTATTAATTCTTCTCATCAGTGAGCACAGAATATCTTTCCATTTATTTGTGTCTGCTTTAATATGTATAAATTGATGAATTAAAGGAGTCATATGAAAATTAAGAATACATGCTGATATGAGTTGACACACACACATAATTCAAAAAGGTACACAACAATTTAATTGCTTTGTTATAAAAATGTTTTAAAAAATGTGATCACCCTGATCCTCTGTTTCCTTATTTCTGATGATGATGTGAGATGATAAACCTAATTCAGGTGATTGTGGTTAGATATAAATAAATATTTGGAAATATTTGGTGAGTTTAAAGACTCTTTCACGCAGGAGTGTATATATGTAAACATTTATGTGTGTTTTTACCTGACTTTCAAGTAAATATACACACATGCACAACACAGATTCATTAATAATGTCACTTTAAATGTTGAAAAGAAACTTGAAAGAAAAGTGGAGAGAACAGAAATTAAAAGAATAGATGATTAAGTAGCATGAAAGTAAAAATGTAAAACTTTAGAGATCAAGATTAAAGTAGGCTGGTGACCTTTAATTTTAGAGTTTCAGCTCTGTGGCCACCCACAGCTCACACTCAAAAGCCAGAGCCTCTATGTTGAACACCGTGGTCAAACCCATGCTGAGCTTCTGCATCTATAGTCTGAGGAACGATGATATAAAGGGGCCCTGAAGATTCTTTAGGATGGCAGCTATAAAAGGGACAATTGTCCTAAGGCTGAAAAAGTGCCCATGAATGCAGAGTTGAAAACATTAGAGCCAGAAATTGAAATTTTTGATCAGATTGTGGAGAAAGCACTTGCTCTTTCTGTTTATTGCCTGGAATTTCCATTTCTTTTATTTAAACTTTGTACAATCTGATAACTCATCTGACTAAACTTTCCACTCTGTCTGATATATGGACAGTTTTCTATTTTTCCATTTTCCTGCTCTCTCCATGTTTTCTCTAAACTTGGATGAGAAATATTTGGGAATTTCCATTTCTTTTATAGGACAAATTGGATTTCTTAAAAATAATGCTATCTGAAATGAAATCCATCTTCCTAAGTGATTTTTCTTCAGTTTGCCTGAAAGAATGGTCATGAGTTGTATTACTCACATGGATAAAACTACTCTTGGCAACTAAGAATTAATACTATTTAATACTTTTAATTAATAGTATTAAGTAATTTAATTATTAGTGTTAATTCTCATAATTTTATTGCAGAGAAAAATCTGAAAACAAAGTTTTCACTTTGGGTCTGTCATTCTTTTCTACATCACTGCCTAACTGCTCTTTCTGATGTGAACTCTAACATGCTACTGAGTTTTATTACTGGTCTCCTGATGTTATTCTTTGTTCAGGCTCGTGTCCCCACTGCCTACTATAGGCACTGACAAAAACTGATTATCAAACATATATCTCCTAGTGAAGTCTACTTTGAAAGGTAAATTTCAATAAATTAATTTACCTAACACGGTATTAGTGTCACAGATGACTTTAAATATGAGGAAGCAAAATTTTTAACCACATATTTTATTATTATAAAATTTTTTTTCCACGCTGTACATCTACTCATTGAAGTATGGAGGACTGGTATTCATGTACAAGGTTGTTTTTTTTTTTAAAGAAAAATTACAGTTGATATATAATATTATATTCGTTTTAGGCATACAACATAGTGATTAGACATTTATATGACCCCCCCATCCTAATTCTGGGTATTTATCTGAAGAAACCAAAAACACTGATTTAAAAAGATATATGAACCTCTATGTTTATTGCAGCATTATTTACAATACATGGAAGCTACCTAGGTGTTCATCAATAGATGAATGGATAAAGGAGAGGTGGTACATATATTCAATGGAATGTTACTCAGCCATGAAAAAGGATGAAACCTTCCCCTTTGCAAAGATATGGATGAACTTAGAGGATATTATGCTAAGTGAAATATATTAGACAGAGAAAGGTAAGGTTGGTTTTTTTCCCCACTGGGGGGAAGGATTGGTTAGCATGTTTATAGTTTCTTTATTGAATTATCTTTCTGTTTCTGTTTGAAAACTTATAGTGCTGCATACAGATAGAACTTTCCACTGCTCTAAATGAAATATCGCTGCTTCTCTAAATTTTGTCATACCCACAAAATGGGCAGTGAATAATATCAATATCATCCATAATGTGTCATGATCAAAGTGTAACTCATTAGAGAGCTTGAATTCCTTCTATTCATTTGATTCAGGTCACAACTTTTGTGAAAAGAGGCATATCTTTACAACTTCTACTGGCTA
>NW_011889443.1:75472-83897 GCF_000151845.1 Pteropus vampyrus | reverse complement strand
GATGATATAAAGGGGCCCTGAAGATTCTTTAGGATGGCAGCTATAAAAGGGACAATTGTCCTAAGGCTGAAAAAGTGCCCATGAATGCAGAGTTGAAAACATTAGAGCCAGAAATTGAAATTTTTGATCAGATTGTGGAGAAAGCACTTGCTCTTTCTGTTTATTGCCTGGAATTTCCATTTCTTTTATTTAAACTTTGTACAATCTGATAACTCATCTGACTAAACTTTCCACTCTGTCTGATATATGGACAGTTTTCTATTTTTCCATTTTCCTGCTCTCTCCATGTTTTCTCTAAACTTGGATGAGAAATATTTGGGAATTTCCATTTCTTTTATAGGACAAATTGGATTTCTTAAAAATAATGCTATCTGAAATGAAATCCATCTTCCTAAGTGATTTTTCTTCAGTTTGCCTGAAAGAATGGTCATGAGTTGTATTACTCACATGGATAAAACTACTCTTGGCAACTAAGAATTAATACTATTTAATACTTTTAATTAATAGTATTAAGTAATTTAATTATTAGTGTTAATTCTCATAATTTTATTGCAGAGAAAAATCTGAAAACAAAGTTTTCACTTTGGGTCTGTCATTCTTTTCTACATCACTGCCTAACTGCTCTTTCTGATGTGAACTCTAACATGCTACTGAGTTTTATTACTGGTCTCCTGATGTTATTCTTTGTTCAGGCTCGTGTCCCCACTGCCTACTATAGGCACTGACAAAAACTGATTATCAAACATATATCTCCTAGTGAAGTCTACTTTGAAAGGTAAATTTCAATAAATTAATTTACCTAACACGGTATTAGTGTCACAGATGACTTTAAATATGAGGAAGCAAAATTTTTAACCACATATTTTATTATTATAAAATTTTTTTTCCACGCTGTACATCTACTCATTGAAGTATGGAGGACTGGTATTCATGTACAAGGTTGTTTTTTTTTTTAAAGAAAAATTACAGTTGATATATAATATTATATTCGTTTTAGGCATACAACATAGTGATTAGACATTTATATGACCCCCCCATCCTAATTCTGGGTATTTATCTGAAGAAACCAAAAACACTGATTTAAAAAGATATATGAACCTCTATGTTTATTGCAGCATTATTTACAATACATGGAAGCTACCTAGGTGTTCATCAATAGATGAATGGATAAAGGAGAGGTGGTACATATATTCAATGGAATGTTACTCAGCCATGAAAAAGGATGAAACCTTCCCCTTTGCAAAGATATGGATGAACTTAGAGGATATTATGCTAAGTGAAATATATTAGACAGAGAAAGGTAAGGTTGGTTTTTTTCCCCACTGGGGGGAAGGATTGGTTAGCATGTTTATAGTTTCTTTATTGAATTATCTTTCTGTTTCTGTTTGAAAACTTATAGTGCTGCATACAGATAGAACTTTCCACTGCTCTAAATGAAATATCGCTGCTTCTCTAAATTTTGTCATACCCACAAAATGGGCAGTGAATAATATCAATATCATCCATAATGTGTCATGATCAAAGTGTAACTCATTAGAGAGCTTGAATTCCTTCTATTCATTTGATTCAGGTCACAACTTTTGTGAAAAGAGGCATATCTTTACAACTTCTACTGGCTACCTAGAAGTGAAAGTCAATGGACCAGCAGCCCACAGAGATGAGGGTTTATGATGACCATATAGTGCAGCGGATGACAGATGGCCACAAACCGATCATAGGCCATTACGGTCAGGAGTAAGTTGTCCAGGCATCCAAACATAATAAAAAAATATATCTGGCTAAGGCAGCCTGCACAGGTGATAACTTTGCTCTGTGTCTGGAGGTTCACCAGCATCTTTGGGATGGTGGTGGAGGTGAAACAGATGTCAGCGAAGGACAGGTTGGATAGGAAGAAGTACATGGGCGTGTGGAGGTGGGGGTCTGAGCTGATGGCCAGGATGATGAGCAGGTTCCCAGTGAATGTGACCATGTACATGGAGAGGAAGAGCCCAAAGAGAAGAGGCTGTAGTTCTGACTCCTCTGTGAATCTCAGGAGGAGAAAGTTTCCAACTCTTGTTTGGTTTCCTCTTTCCATGGGCTATTGAGTTTGGCCAGAAGGAGGAGAAGAATAACACAAAATTTACTACAAATAAGCAATCATTAGAATGATAAAAAATATCCTAATCCAAACCCACAGAAATCATAAAGTCATTCATTTTAGGTACTGGTTGGCTGTCTTTGCTGACAACTGGTGGTTGCTATTGCTACCTAAGAAAATGGTCTTTCTCTAGGTTCAGTGTTTCTCAAATTGTGGTCCCTGATCAGCATCACTTGGGAACCTATTAGCAAGACACATTTTTGGGCCCACTTCACCTACTAAATCAGATATTCTGAGCGTGGAGCCAGTTCTCTGTGATCTTCCAGGAACTCTGATATACACACAAAGTTGAGTACTACTTCTTGAGTAGTGGTCAACTGTATCCATAAGCAATCATTCCTTTCCCAACATCCTTGATGGTTGTCTTACACTTTTTGCTCAGTACTTGTGGGAAAGGGGAATTCCCTAAATCTAGGTACACCTACCAATCATTGAAAGGTTCCTTAACTGTGCTGTAGTTTCTATATGTTAGATCCTCAGGACCTTGGGTACTCTTTCTGCTAACAACAACAAGATAACCAACATTATTATTAATCACCATTTATATTTCATTTATATTATCAATATTCCCAAGTAAAATAAAAGGTGATTTTTAAATATAATGTGCTAGTGTTCCTAAATACTGAGTGTGTCTTTTCTCATGCATTCATCTTTTTTTAGCTTTATTAAGGTATAATAGATTTATAAAAAAATTGAACCTATTTAATGTATATATCTTGATAACTTTAAACATGTGCGTACACCTATGATGCCATCACCAGAATCACGGTTATAAACATAATAATCACCTCCAAAAATTTCCCTGTCTTCTTTGTGTGTGCATGTATTTGTGGTAAGAATACTTGTGATCTATCCTCTTATCATTTCAAAGTGCATAATACTACACTATGTTGCACAGCAGATCTCTAGAACTTATTTATCTTGCATAAAAGAAATTTTATACCATCAATATATAATTTCCCACTTACCCTCCCTGGGCCCCTGGCAATGACCATTTCATTCTTTGTTTCTATTAGTTTGGCTATTAGTTACGTAATTCATATCAGTGCAATAATGTAGTATTTATCCTTTTGTGTCAGGCTTATTTCACTAAGCATAGTGTCCTCTGGGTTCATCTATAGTGTTGCAAATGGCAGGATTTCTACACAGTATTTTCGTGTATTTTAGGTTTAATGTCATTAAAAATAATATTCATCTACAGTATATCTCTGATATTACTATTATATTAGGAAAGCTTTTTATTTTTCTGCACTTAAGGTATCATTTTTATTTTTTGGATTTTCTTATTAATATTAGGATTTTTTCTCTAATATTCATCTGCTTTCTCCAAATGATATTAATTTACAACACATATTTATCTTTAGGTCTTATTGCATTGGTATGAAATCTCAGAACACTTTTCAAATTTATGATAAGAGTTGGAATTCTTATTCTTTCTTTTATGGGAGTAATCCTAGAGTTTTGTGATTTAATACCATGTTCACCATAATTTAGAATATATAATTTTAAAAATCAACTCGACTTGTATGTTTTATTCCTAGATACCTTAAAGGGTCTTTCAAAGATATAAATAATTGTTTAGAGGTTAACTATTTAGAAAAAATAATAAATTCTTCTTCATATTCCCAAATAAATTTTAATTGTTAAGTGTGGAGCAAGAGACTATACAAACTATAAGAAAAAAATACAGATAAATATGTAAGTAATTTAATTTATACATGAATATATATAATCTTTGAAAGTAGGAGTTTCTCTGAATAAAAAGACTTTGGTAAAAATATGAGACAAAAGGATCAATAATTAGACCAAAATTAAAAAATTCTGAATGAGAAAATGTGCCTTCCAGAAAGTTAGAATGAAAACATCATCTCTTTGACTGATAAAACTTAATATTTTTATAGAGCACTATAAATCATAGAAAGATTAGTGCATTAACTCAGAAAAAGGCATAAGATATTAACCAGTCATAAAACGAAACATGAAGAGTAGGTATTTGAGAAAAATTTCATTCTTACTGTGAACTATGAGGGTGAAATTAAAATAAGATGCCTTTGTCACCGAGAAAATTAAGAAGCCCTTTAAAAAAGATTAAAAATGCAAATCCATTATGTAAAGAGAAAAAAACACTTAAGACACTGCTATAAAAGATATTTGGTCTGCTTTCTCGGGCTGGAGAAATTAAATAAGCATACAGATTTTTTATATTTAAATTCATATTTGTACAACCCCAAGGAAAATTGATCTACAAAAATTACATCAAGATGTGGACAGAGATAACCTTTGAGTGATAACATGAATTTTGATTTTTAGATTTCTTCTCTTATATTGTTGAAAAGTGCAAATAAACACATATGCAGTTTATCCTCAAGAAACAAACACTTTAAAATTTGAAGATTTTGTTAATAAAACTTTCATAAAACAAACCTAGGTAAAGCAGAAAATAAAGATAAAAGCAGGGTTAATGAGCTGAAAAGAAGAAAAAATTAGAACTAAAAAATAAATTTCACAACTAATTCTTTGGAAAAAACAGATAAAATTAGACAGAAGTCTGATGAAAAAGATAAAAAGAGAAAGAACAGGAATGCCTAAAATTAGGAATGAGAAAAATGAACACATTGGAAAGAAATACTTAAATTTGTTGGGTAATGTTAGTTATACCTCCATGTTAAAAATTTGAAAAATCTCTAAGAAATAAACTTATTTCTGAGAAAATATGTGTTCCAAGTTGATTCAAGTTGGAGAATAACAGATTGATAATTAAGGAAAGAATTAAATAAACATCAAAACTTACCACTAAAAATGCTCAGGTGGGATATTTCATTCTTACTGTTAACTATGAGGGTGAAATTAAAATAAGATGCCTTTGTCACTGAGAAAATTAAGAAGCCCTTTAAAAAAGATTAAAAATGCAAATCCATTATTTGTATTTAAGTATTAAAGAAGAAACGATAGACTACCATCATTAATGGTATTATTCAACTCTTGAGAAGTTCCAATCCAACCAATGCAATGCAAGGAAAAAAAGATATAAGAGGTCTCAGTATTGAAAAGTCAACTCTTCATTGTTTGAAGATGATGTCTTGGCTGTAGATAATGAATTTGCAGTTTAAAACCTCTTTTAACTGTGTATGATTTGAGTAAGGCAGTTAATATAAACAAATAAGAAAACCAGTAGCCATTTTTAAGTGGCATTCGATGGCATATAGTATTTTTAGAATGCTTTGCAATCATTGCTTCCATCTAGTCCCAAAACATTTTCATCACTGTGAGAACTCTCTGCATATTTTTGTAACTTTTCTTTAAATATAAAGATATTCAAAAAATTAACAAAAATGAGAAAACCAGCAATGTTCATATGTCTAGTTAAATATCTTAGAAAATAGATTACAATCATTTTGCATATTAACAAAAATATAAATATCCTGGAACAGGAACTGGAAACTTGCAAATACACAAAAATGAAAGTGATAAATTTACTAAATTAGCTAAAATTTCTTGAGGACCTCCAAGAGTTGAGCACTTGTGTTATATTTTATATGCCTTGGCTGATTTTATTATCACTATTTTTTTTATTTAACAATGAATATGTGTTTACAGTAATGCAATGATGACTATTAATATGTACAGGTGATAGTGACAATGAAAAAACTTCCAATGCTTTATCGCCCGTAATTTAATCCTCCTATCAACCGTATGAAGTGGATATTATCATTATCCTCATTTTACAAATGTGGAAACTGAGACACAGAAGCATTAAGTAACTTAAAATCACTAGAGGTATGAATGAACTTGTAATTGCTAACTACTGGAATCTCAGGGAATGTTTCTTGTTTGAATGAATGAATGAATGAACGAATGAATGAATAAGATTTTATAGATAAAAAATATAGGAGCATATTTGATAGAGAAGAATAAAGGCACTCATAGTGGCTCCTGAAAAATGGTTAAGATGGCTGGGTATGACACTCTTGAGAGTTTTTGAGACCTGAGAGAAGGTCAATTTCTATTCCGAAGGTGAGGAACCCTCAGAATTGTGTTCCAGAAGAGAGAAAAAGGAAGCCAAGAGGAAGAGAAATTGAGAGAGACACAGGAATTGGAATGTGTAGAATGCTTTAAGTAAATTGACTCTCACCATTGCGTTATCTTCATCTGTACAACAAAAGTTTATCCTTTGAGAGTTCTGCCTGCCTCCATACCTGTTTTCTCTGGAAGGTACTCTGATGGCCTTGCTGAACTCTAGTTTTCCTTTCTTTCCTGAGTGATCGATATTCAACTCAGCTGCACAGAAGGGCAGGGAGGTGGTATCAAGGCATCTGTGCTCTGAAAAGGCACAGTTGATCTCTATCCTTCCTGGGACAAGTTGAACTGTAAGCGAGATAAAGAAAGGGGTACGTTTACTGTTTGTTTCTGGGGCTTCAGAGATTGAAGTCTCATGAATCCTCATTACATTAATTGTTCCATGGTTACTCTATTCTCTGAGCAATTTGGTTCCCATTAGTGAAGAAGCCAAGATAGAAAGGAACTTCTTTTCTGCTAGTTTTCTACCCTTGGGAGCATTTTGAATGCCAGCTGTGTGTGTTCCCTCCCATGTGCCACTTAGTCATGGTATTCTTGTCTCCATGGATCTGAGCTCCGTTGTCCTCTCCATGAGAATTGCCTCAAGATCTGAGATGAATTTCTTTGTCTATCAAAGGAGTGAGCAGGCACATTTTTCGAGACCATGTAAGTCCTAGGCACCTTGACTTGGTGTTGTGACTAGGATTCTGAACCACACCCAACTTCCAACAGAACCACTCTAATGACTTTGTCACAATTTCTATTCTTACTATTGAAGATGCCATCTAGAGAAAGTTCCAGGGATGTAATGAGAGAATTATGGCAAGAGGTGGATCAGCTGACAAGCAAGAATCTGTACAGGCAAGAATCTATGGATATCTACAGCTTTTCAAGATTAGAACAAGTCTATGGCCTCAGTATTTCAGTCCAAATACAGACCATCTTTATCAATTCAAAAGGGACTTATTTTTGTAGTTTAAGCCAAACATTATTAAAACATTTCCAAAAAATAAGAACAGTGTAATACTTTGGGCATCTCCTTTGAGTGACTATTTTCAGCCTAAAGGGGTAATTAGTAGGATGACACATTTTCTACCACGAGGGCAGACCTACTGTGGGGTCTACTACACTCCTATTATTATATCAAGTGATATACAATCTGTCTGATAAACGCTTTATTACTGAATTAATCTCCTACTTCTCCTCCTCCCAGGATTACCATTCCTGGATCACACTTGGTGGGACAATATCAATCTCTACTACAGTATACTCTAAGGAAACCACCCTGTGAAATCCCTTTTTGGATCTAAAAAAAAAAATATTGAAGACATTGCTCAGGGCAACATGCAATGACTTCTGTATGAGCCTGATGTGGCTGTGTATCTTTATCGTCCATCCAGCATTTGAATATTTGAAGTGTGTTTATCTTTATCAATGTCATAAATCTTGGGATTGATTCAGTCTCCCTGCCTTCTTATGGCTGTTACGAAAAAGAGTCAGGTCTGGGACTGCACTTTAAAATTTGTATAGGGATTTATGTCCCACTATTATCACATGTAAAAATGTTTAGGGGAAGAGAGGTAGATGAATTTGAGTGGAGAGGCAGGAGCATCTCATGAAGAGTCTTCTAGGCCACTGGGAAGTCCATGACTTACTGACTGCAGTTCCCCCTTATCCAAGGTAGATATGTTTGAGACATCCAACGGATGCTGGAAACCATGGATAGTATTAAACACTCTATATACTATTTTTTTCCAATACATACATACTATGATAAAGTTTAATCCATAAATTAGGCACAGTAAGAGATTAATAACAATAACTAATAATGTAAAAATATACTGTAATAAAAGTTAGTGAATGTGGCATTATTAAGTAAAATAAGGGTTACTCGAACACAAACACTGTGTTACCACAACTGTCAATCTGATCACCTAGATGACTAAGTGACTAATGGGCTGGGAGCATCTACAGATTAGAGATGCTGGACAAAGCGATGATTCACATCCAGGGCTGGATGGAGTAGGACAGCAGGAGATTTCATCGTGCTTCTCAGAACAGCTTGAGATTTAAAGTGTATGAATTGTTTATTCCTAGAATTTTCTATTTAATATTTTCAGATCACAGTTGACTGTGAGAAGCTGAAACTGCTGAAAATGAAACAGCGGATCAGTGGGACTACTGTATCGATGACTCCCGTATTTGTGGTCATACATTTACAGTGATCCTCAT
>NW_011889443.1:73231-74612 GCF_000151845.1 Pteropus vampyrus | reverse complement strand
GGGAGTGACTGTTAATGGTCGTGAGGTCTTTGAGATGATGAAAATGTCCTGGAACTATCGTGGTGATAGTTACACAACATTGTGAGTGTATTTAATGCTATTGATTATATACTTTAAATTGATGAAAATAGTAAATTTTATGCTGTGTGTATTTTACCACCATAAAAAATTTCTGGGCCCTCTGGATGTCAGTTCACTGCCACATGACAATAATGATAGTAATAGCAAGTAGAAAATGTGAGTCATTGAACTGCAGCCTGAATCGATCACTATTGGTAGTGGGAGCACTCATGGGGATTCTCACAGCAGCCTCGGCCAATGTCTGGGCTAATTAACCTCTGGTTTCGACCAACTCTGTGGTTTACTCTCACCGATTCAGCCTCATTTTAGTCCTTTTCAACCCTTCAGAACCTTCCTCATTGCAGTGAGTCCTCAAGCTGTCCCTCGACATGGGCTGTTTTCAGCAGACACTGGGTGGCACCATCTGACCTCCCATCCCAGGGGCCAGTATGCTCAGCTCAGACTTTTATGTTTCTCTTTGGGTCATTGGGAACCTAGCGACTCTTCTATGTTACACAAGAACCCCGTATGAGCCAAGGAGGCTGAGATTGAAACCCAGGGTCCTCAGGTTCATCACGCTGTAGAGACCTTCCATCTCTGCAACAGCAGCCCTTTTTAATCAGGGCCAAACTATGTGACCATAATACCCAAGAGCCCCCAAAGAGTTGAGATGAGAGACATGAGCCCCATTTATTTTTTCTAGACTTTAGCTCACTCCCCTGAAGATTTTCCCTGTTTTCTTCCTCTTAGGAAGACACTCTTCTGTGGTTCTCTGGGAGAGGTGATTTGAATCCCCATGGAGCCTTGGGCCATATCTGAAAACATTTTTAACTGTTGTAACTTGGCTGGTGATGCTACTGGCATCCAGTGTTTAGAGGCCAGGGATACTGCTAAACATCCTACAATATACAGGATAGTCTCCCCTCCCCCAGAAAAGAAATGATCCAGCCCCAAATGTCAGTAGTGCCAAAGATGTGAAGTTCTGCTTTAAACCATCTTTCTTTCTTCTTGGGGGCACTGAGCTTTATGACTTAGCTCTAGTGCACAGGGAGAGAAACTGGCTTAATAACATGGGGATGAAAAACTGGAGCTTCATAAACAAATTACCCCTCTTATGGAACAATAGCTGATATTTACTTAGGACTCGCCACTTGCATTCCCTGTGCTGGAGCTTTACCATATTTATCCTATTATGCATTGTTATAAGTTTGTTTCATAGATGGAGAAACTGAGGCACAAGGAGATTGAGCATTTTTCTCAAAATCACCACCTATTAAAGATGGCATCAGCATTCAAACCCAGTCAGAGAATTCTCACACTA
>NW_011889443.1:69768-71475 GCF_000151845.1 Pteropus vampyrus | reverse complement strand
TAATTTCCAGAAGCTATGATAATGTCATGATATTTTCTTAACTAGTTAAAATGTATAATGGACCCATCATCAAAGAAAAAATTGAATTATCCATTAACTTTACCTCCCAGAAAAGATACAGTGCCAAATTACTAATTTTGAAATCTCATGAAACTTATTTACAATACATAAAAATTATTTGGGGGCATATGAAAATAAACATCCCAGTGAATTTTCTGAAGCCATTTAAATCATGATACTCAAAGCCGACAGACCTCTATAATAGCAGTGGTATAACAAAAATCACAAGTTAATTTCTTTAATTTGTATATTAGGAAAAAGCTCAAAGAAAATAACAATAAAATATATTCGGCTATTTATGAAGCAAACCAAATACCATGACCAGAAATACCATTCAACTCTAGAAAGAAACGAGCATTTCATAGCGGGAATTTATTTATTGTAGTAGAGCAAATGAGTAGGAAAAAAAATCATCCAAATAGAATCATCTTATTAAGTGCTAAAGATATTGTATCAAAATGGTTCTGAGAAACTGTAAGTAAGATATTGCTTAACTATGATAAAATAGTTTCCTCAATCATCTGCTAATATTTACCCTGTCATGAAAATATTTGAGGATCCATGAAGGTCACATAGAAAACAAATATGCCTGCCACTGCCACAATATGGTTTGAAATTTCAAACCAATGCAACTGAAGAGGAAAAAGCAATTATATGTTCATGTTTTGGGTAAAAGTAAGTTGATCACATTTTCAGATGATAAAATTGGCTACCTGAAATCAAATGGAACGATATTACATCTAAGAAGTCCTTTTTCTAAGGCTAGATTAAAAAACAAACATGTATCATTTTCTTACCTATTTCTAGCAATAAACTGATACATGATAGGGAAAAGAATCTTATTTGAAATTGTACAAAAATGTAACATACACAGAAAAGTGTCTGGCTCACTGAAGGTACTCAGGTAATGATATAAATAGTAATTAATACTCACACTTACCAGGTGCAGGAAATTTGCTCACCTCTTCTACTGGATGGCCTTATTTGGTCTCCCTAGAAACAGATGGGATGAGAGTCTATCATTTGTGCCCATCACAGAGACAACTGAAGGTGGGTGTGAATGCTTGTTGAATGTGTGAGTAAATGAGGACTGGGATCCCTCTGATGTGCACATGCCAGTAAGGTGAGCAGGAGGAGACTGGGCACTGGGTAAGATGTCAGGGGAATCCGAAGGTCACATGGGAGAGAACTAGGAGAGAGGCAGTTCCTGATGAGGAAGAGAAGGCTGTGAAAATGATGTAGGAAGGAGGAGAGAGCAAAGGAGATGCTGAGAGAAAAGAGGGTGCCACTGAACCTGAGGCTTCCTTCTTGGTTAGGCATATGAACTTTATTGAACTATTTTTAATTATAGACTTTTCCAGTTTCCTTACTCTTGGCTGTGCTCCCAGGGGAACTGCATCTCCTCCCTCTTAATTAATTTCCCAAGATTGTACTATACTGTTCTTCCTACTCAGGTAGAGGAGTAGGAAGTGTTTTGTGGATCTTGTCTTCCCAGGCAGGAGAGCAGTGTAGGCAGCAGCTGTGCCCCCAGCATCAGGGAGATGGCATCAGACATGGATGGACCAGGGTGATGTTTTCAGAAGGCATGAGAGAGTTTCTTTCTTTCCTCAGACTTGTGAAATGAAGGTGCAGGGAAACATTTATTGA
>NW_011889443.1:66606-69718 GCF_000151845.1 Pteropus vampyrus | reverse complement strand
CATGGATGGACCAGGGTGATGTTTTCAGAAGGCATGAGAGAGTTTCTTTCTTTCCTCAGACTTGTGAAATGAAGGTGCAGGGAAACATTTATTGAGCTACAGAAGCTGAATTCTCATAACTTCTTATTAAATTAAATTTCTATTGTTGTGATCTTGGGGCAATATAATAGCTAGGAATCTGGAGACTGTAATTGAAATGGAAATTTTTTCAGTCAATTATGTCCTCTTGGGGGTATCTATGATGTCAGAAAAATGTGTCTCCTCCCACTGGGACCATTAAACCTGTTTATTACAGAAAATCCAAACATATGCAGAAGTAGGAAGCATCTAATGAACTCCTTTCCGTGTGTGTGCCCATCACTGGGTTAGACACATAGCCTGCCTTGTTTCATCAATAACCTAGACACTCAACTTCTACTCACCACAAAAGGATCATTTTTAAGCAATTCCCAGAATAGTATCATTTTACCCATAAATACTTAAGCAATTTCAGCATGAATCTCTAAAACGATGATTAAAAATAAAACAAATAACTCCTCGTTATGCAAATCTAGTTAGTTCTTGAATTTTGAATGGTAAGGACAATTTGATTTCATATAGCAAGGTGTATATATAATTATTTTGAGTATGATTCTTATAATCATTCTTACTCTTTTGTAATCAAATGTGTGGAAAATAAAACAGAAGAAACATGGTCACATTTAAGAATATTTTTAAAGTCTCAGGTTTCTAATTTCATTTCGGAATTTTAAAGTTTCCATATAGAAATTATCTGGGGGTACGAATTTTAAAAAACACCTTGAATTTCTTCATTAGAAAAATCCTAATTTACTATACATTTCCCCAGAGTTATCTTGGTAAAGGGGTCTGTGTTTGACCTTTTACTTTTTAAATGTTATTTTTAATCGTCATAAAATACACCTAACACAAAATTTACCATTGTAACCAGTTAACAAAAATGTAGTAGTAGGTACATTTGCACTGTGAAACCATCACCACCATTTATCCTCAGAATACCTTCCACCTTGTAAAACTGAAACTCCCCATTGAACAGCAACACTTTGCCCCATTGCCCCAGCTTCTGGTTGTCACCATTTTACTTTCTGTTTCTATAAATTTGACCATCCTAGGTATCTCATATAAATAAAATCATACTGTATTTTTTTGTGATGGCCTTATTTCGCTTAGTATAATGTCCTCAAGGTTCATTCAAGTTATGACATGTATCAGAATTTCCTTCTTTTGAAAGGCTCAATAATATTTCATTGTATGCATATACTACATTTTGCTTATCCCTTCATTTTTTGATGGACACTTGGATTGCTTTCACATTTTAGCTATTATGAATAATGCTGCTATGAACATAATTGTACAAATATCTCTTTGAGACTCTGCTTTCAATTCTTTGGTGGATACAGATTTTAACCACACTATATCCTTTAATCTCTTCAGTTGCTAATTAAATATTTTTTAGGTGAATATTTTCTTTTTAAAAATAATTGTTTTTTTTTCAATTACAGTTGACATACAATATTATATTTGTTTCAGGTGTACAACATAGTCCTCACTCCAGTAAATCTGACACCATACATAGTTATTATATTATTGACTATATGCCTTATGGTATACTTTACATCTCCATGACTATGTTGTAACCACTAATTTGTACTTCTTAATCCTTTCGCCTTTTTCACCCATCTCCCCAACCCCTTTCGTATCTGGGAACTATCAAAATTTTCTTTGTATCTATCAGTTTGTTTCTGTTTTGTTTGTTTGTTAATTTTGTTCTTTAGATTCCACATATGAATAAAATCTTACGGCATCTGTCTTTCTCTGTCTGACTTACTCCACTCAGCACCCATCCATGTTGTTGCAGGTGACAAGACTTTATTCTTTTTTATGGCTGAGTACTATTCCATTGTATATATGTACCACCTCTTTTTTATCCATTTATCCATCGATGGACACTCAAATTGCCTCTATATCTTGGATATTGCAAATAATGCTACAATGAACATATGGATACACATGTCCCTTTAAAGTAGTGTTTTGGGTTTCTTCAGATAAATTCTCAGAAGTGGGACTACTGGGCCTTTCTTTTTCTTTTGTTATAGTCTTTGTTCTAAAGTCTATTTTGTCTGATGTAACTAGTGCTCTCCAGCTTTTTTCTCGTTTCCATTTTTATGAAATATCTTTTTCCAACCCTTTACTTTCAGTCTGTGTGTGTCTTTAATCTGAAGTGAGTCTTTTGTAGGCAGCGTATCTAAGGGTCTTGTTTTCTTATCCAGTTAGCTATCCTATGTCTTTCAACTGGATCATTTAATACATTTACATTTAAAGTAATTGTTGATAGATGTGTAGTGATTGTCATTTTACTATTCATATTTTTAAGTTAAACTTATTGGGATGACATAGGTTAATAAAATTATATATGTTTCAAGTGTACAATTCAATCATACGTCATCTGTATATTGCATTGTGTGTTTTGCACCCAAAGTCAAATCTCATGTTAAAATTTTTTTCTTCTTAAAGAAGTCACTTTAACATTTCTTGTAATACTGGTTTGATGGTAATGAACTCCTTTAGCTTTTTTTTGTCTGGGTAATTCTTTGTCTGTCCTTTGATTCTAAATGATCTTGGTTATAGGTCTTTGTTTTTTCTCACTTTTTATTTCCTGTTAATTCTTTCTGGCCTGCAAAGTTTCCGCTGAGAAATCAGCTGACACTACTATGGGAGCTCCCTTGTAGGTAACTAGATGCTTTTCTCTTGCTGCGTTTAAGAGTTTCTCTTTGTTTTTAACTTTTGGAATTTTAATTATGATGTGTCTTGGTGTAGGCCTCTTTGGGTTCATCTCGTGTGGGACTCTGCATGTGCTGGTATTGTACATCTATTTCCTTCATCAGGTTGGGGGAGTTTTTCATCCTTATTTCTTCAGATATGTTTTCAATCCCTTGCTCTTTCACTTCATCCTCTGGTACTCCGATGATATAAATGTTGTTATCCTAGAGGCTCTTTCAAATATCCTCATTTTTTTAAAATTCTTTTTTCTTTTTCCTGTTCTGATTCGATATATTCTGCTACCTTATTTTCTAAATTGCTGATTTGAACTTCT
>NW_011889443.1:64810-65166 GCF_000151845.1 Pteropus vampyrus | reverse complement strand
TTGACCAGAAATTGAATCTCTTATCTTTTAAAAAGTTTTTTTTTTCCTGAACAAATGGAAATACAAACTGAGATATAAAAAGAATTACCTTTACATTATAAAATGCAGCTGGAATCAGTTTATTCCCAAAAGAAATATGGAAAAGTCCCCACTCCAGTTCACACTTCATCCTTTAAAAAATTTTTAAATTGAGATATAAATGACATATAACATTGTGTAAGTTTAAGGTATACAATGTTTTGATACATTTATATATTCCAGTATGATTACCCTTAGTGTTAGCTAACACCTCTATTATGTTACATAATTATTACTACTTATTTTTTGTGGTAAGAATATTTAAGATCCAGTCTTTT
>NW_011889443.1:58850-64760 GCF_000151845.1 Pteropus vampyrus | reverse complement strand
TATGATTACCCTTAGTGTTAGCTAACACCTCTATTATGTTACATAATTATTACTACTTATTTTTTGTGGTAAGAATATTTAAGATCCAGTCTTTTAGCAACTTTGAAATTTATAATACAATATTGTTGACTTACATAAATATGCTGTGCATTAGATCTCCAGAGCTTATTTATTTTCCAGTTGTAAGTTTATACCCTTTAACAACCTCTCCCTAAGCCCTTCATCTTCAGCCTGTGATAGCCACAATTCTACTCTCTGTTTTTATAGTTCATCTTTATTATATTTCACATCAGTAAGATTGTATAATATTTGTCTTTCTCTGTGTAACTTATCTCATTTAGCATAATGTTGCAAATGTTAAAATTTCCTTTCTTCTCACGACTAAATAATATTTCATTGCATATATTTATGATGTATTTTTTATTCATTCATTTTTTTGATGGATACTTAGGTTGTTTCCATATCTGAACTATTGTGAATAATGCTGCTTTTACATGGCGCTGCCAATATCTTTTTGATATCCAGTTTCATTTCTTTTAGATATATATGAGAAGAGGGATTACTGAAATCATATGGTAGTTCTGTTTTTAACTTTTTGAGGAAACCTTATACTGTTTCCCATCATGGCCAAACCAATTTACAATCTCACTAACAGGGCACAAGGATTTCCTTTCCTCTACGTTCTCACCAACACTTGTAATCTCTTGCCTTCCTGATGGTAGCCGCTCTAACAGGTGTGAGGTGATCATATTTAATTGTGGTTTTGATTTGCATTTCTTTGGTGATTAGTGATGTTGAGCATATTTTCACGTATCTGTTGGCCATTTGTGTATTTGGTAAAATGTCTATTCAAACCTTCTGTGCATTTTAAAATCAGATTTTAAAAAATATTGAGTTGTATGAGTTCTTTATGTATTTTGGATATTAACCTCTTATTCAATATGCAGTTTGCAAATTTCTTCTAATTCCATAGTTTGCCTTTTCATTTTGTTGATCATTTCTTTTGCTGTACAGAAACTTTTAAGTTTGGTAGGCCCACTTGCTAATATTTTTTGCTTTCATGGCTTATGCATCTTGTGTCATATTCAAGTAATCATTGCCAACACTAATGTCAAGGAGTCTTCACTACATTTTCTTCTAGGAAGTTTATTGTATCATGTCCTATGTTTAGGTCTTTAATGCATTTAGGGTTCATTTTTGTGAATGTAAGATAGGAGTCCAATTTCATTTCTTCTACATATGTTTATCTAGTTTTCATAAAACTGTTTGTTGAAGAGGCAATCCTTTCTCTGTCGAGAGTTGTTATCTCCATTGTCAATGTAAGTTGACAGTGTATGCAAGGGTTTATTTCTGGGATCTCTTTTGTGTTTTATTGGTCTATGTGTTTATTTTAATGCCAGTACCATATTGTTTGGTGACTACGATTTTTAAAAAAAATTATTTTATTATTAGTTTCAAGTATACAGTACATTGGTTAGACATTTATATAGTTATGAAACAATCCCCCTGATTACTCTTTCTCCCTTCTGGCTCTACACCTAGCCATTACATTACTGCTGACTGCATTATAGTTTTAAAAATATAGCTCAAAATCAAGAATTATGATGACTCCTGCCTTTGTTCTTCTTCCTTGGAATTTCTTTGTTTATTTGGGGTATTTTGTGGTTCCATATAAATTTTAGGAGTGTTTTTTCTACCTCTATAAACATGCCATCTTGACAGGGATTGCATTGAATCTGTATATGGCTTTTGGTAGTATTGACATTTTAACAGTATTAATTCTTCTAATTCATTGACATGGGATACCTTTCCATTTTTTGTGTCTTCTTCAATTTCTTTCATCAATGTCTTGTAGTTTTTCGCATAGAGATCTTTCACCTCCTTATTTAAATTTATTCCTAAGTATTTTTATTATTTTGATGCTATTGTGAGATTAATTTCTTTATTATTTTTTCAGAAATTTTGTTGTTAGTGTATAGAAATGCCACTGATTTTTGTATATTAACCTTGTATCCTGCAACTTTACTGAATTTGTTTTTTAGTTCTAATAGTGTTTTGGTTGAATTCTTTAGCATTTTCTATGTATAAAATCATGTCATCTGCAAATTGAAGCAATTTTATTTATTTTTTATATTATTTTATTTATTTTAAAAATTTATTAGTTTTTAAATACAGTTGATATTCAATATTATTTTATATTAGTTTCAGGTGTACAGCATATTGGTTACATATTTATATAATTTATGAAGTGATTCTCCCTAAGTCCAGTATCACCAGCACAATACATAATTATTACAATATTATTGACTATATTCCCTATGTTGTACTTCACATCTCCATGACTAAATAGAGGAATTTTACATCTCTCTTTCCAATTCTGATGCCTTTTATTTCTTTTTCTTGCCTGATTGCTCTAAGTAGGGCTTCCAATACTATGTTGATTAGGAGTGGTGAGAGTGGACACACTTGTTTTGTTCCTGATCTGAGAGGGAAAAACTTTCAGACATTCACCATTGAGTATATTAGCTGTGAGCTTATCACATATGGCCTTCATTATGTTGAGATATGTTGCATCTATGCCTAATTTTTAAAGTGTTTTTATCCATAAACAGAGGTTAAATTTTGTTAAATGCTTTTTCTGCATCTAATGAGATGATCATATGACACTTTTCTTTTATTCGATTAATGCGATGTCTCACAATAATTAATTTGCATATGTTGAACCATCCTTGTATCCCAGAGATAAATAGCTCTTGATCATGTGAATTATCTTTTTAATGTGTTACTGAATATGGTTTGCTAGTATTTTGTTGAGAACCTTTGCATGTACATTTTCCAAGAATATTGGCCTGCTGTTTTCTTTTCTAGTATGTCCTTATCTGACTTTGCTGGTGAGGATGCGAAGAAAAAGGGACCCTTGTGGTGCAGCCTCTGTGGAAAATAGTACCAGTGTTTCTCAGAAAGTTAAAAGTAGAACCACCATATGATCTAGCAATTCCACCTTTGGGGTTATGTCCAAAGGAAATAAAAACACTAACTTGAAAAGATATAGGGTGACGTCAGCAGCATGGTGGCATGAGAAGACCTCTAGGTCTCTCCCCTTGAAGTTACAACAAATTAGGTAGCTGTAATTCAACAAAGGAGTCTCTGCTTAACACACAAACACGTCTGAGAGATCCATGTATTGAGACCTCTGAAGGTGAGAGTATTAGAGAGAACAGGATAGATGCGACAGGGAGTGGGAGAGGACAGAGATGGAGGCTGTACACAGTTTGGTGTTCACTGCGCCCCTAGCAGATGTGGTAGCTGTAAAGCATTGGGGTGCAACTACCACTGGGCAAAGCAGAGGGGCAGAGACAGCAATAGGGTCTGGGTGGCAGGGGGACAGAGAAGGAGGGCAAAGCGTCACAACATTCCATAGCCTGCCAGCACCAAAGAATTCCACAGATATGGGAACCCACCCACTTCATTCCTCTTTGTCCCACCTAGCAATAAAATCCTCTTGGAAGATTGTGAAAGGGCTGATAAAAACTTTCCAGCCTAAGTGGTCTATACTCATTGTAGCTAAACCAGTGTGGAAGAGCAGAGGTTTGGATGCACGAACCTACTTCTCCCATCCCACCCCTCCCCCACCCATACACTGCACAGCCTGGTAGATGCACCTGAGTCAACTCAGACAGAGCTGCTCTACCTGTGGCTTCCGGCTATAGAAAGGCAGCACTGGGAACACACAGGAACTACCCACAACCCGACACTTCCAATCCACAGAAGTAGTGACTCAAAGCTGAGACAACATGGTTGTAAAGGGAATGCTCACCTTCTCAGGGAATACAAGGCATTTTCCACACCTGAAGCGACACCACCCCACAGAGATCCCGGAAGACCCAGTAGTGCATATAGGAAAAAGTTAAAACTTGTGCTTCGGCCCCACCTACTGGAAAACAAAAGAAAGACCTCTATTTATCAACCTGCTAGATAGTGAAGTGTAAAATACTTTTAAAAACATTTTATTCCCACAATTGCCCAGGCAGAGAAATATTTTATCAAGCACAATAAATAACCAAGGTAACAAGGGAATTCAGAAAGAAGGTGATAATTATCTAGAAAATAAACTTAAAAAACAGGGAAGAATGTGATTTAAATGACAGAGAATTCATGATTGCAGTTCTTAACAAACTCAATGAGATACAAGAAAACTCATAAAAGCAATTCAATGAGCTCAGAAATAAAATTAATGAACAAAAGGAGTACTTCAGCAAAGAGATTCGAACTACAAAAAAGAACCAAATAGAAATTCTGGAGCTAAAGAACTCAATAAAAGAAATTAAAAATGAACTAGTAAGCTTAGGAAATAGAGCAGACCAGCAGTGGGAAAAATCAGTGATATAGAAGATGGAAATCTAGAAATGCATCAGGTAGAAGAAGAGAGAGAATCTAGGGTAAAAAGTGAAAGTATTATACGAGAACTATATGACTCCATTAGAAAGAGTAATATAAGAATAATGGTATACCAGAAAGAGAAGAGTGGGAGAAGGGAACAGAGAGCCCATCTGAACAAATAATCAATGAGCACTTCCCAAAACCCATGGAAATAACTGGGTCCTCAAATCCAAGAAGCTAACAGAAAACCTAATTATCTCAATCCAAAAAAAAAAACCTTCTCCAAGGCAAATTATATTAAAACTGTCAGATATTAATGACAAAGAAAGATTCTTCAAGGCAACTATGGAAAATAGAGTAAACTATAAAAGAAATCTCATTAGATTATCATTGGATTTTTAAGCAGAAACTGTACGAGCTAGGAGAAAGAGCAATCAAACATTGAAATTATTGAGAGAGAGAAACCACCAGCCCAAAATAATATATCCAGCAAGTTATCCTTTAGCTATGAAGAAAAAATAAAGGCTTTTCCAGACATACAGATGTGAGGGAATTAACCATCAGAGATCTGCATTACAAAAAATGCTGAAAGGTGATCTACTTGAAACAAAAAGACAAAAAGATACAAAACTATGAGAAAGATGACAGACAGACAGAAGTAGGACATTTCAATCCTTGTTTAGAATAGCTGACATCCCAAAGAATCTTTTCAGGGCACTCTTTATGTCTTTGTTCCTGAGACTGTAGATGAAGGGGTTCAGCATGGGTGTGACCACAGTGTACATCACTGAGGCTGTGGCACTTGACTGTGAACTGTGGGTAGCAGCAGAGCTGAGGTACACTCCTAGACTTGTACTGTAAAATAAGGAGACAACTGAGAGGTGAGATGCACAAGTAGAAAATGCTTTATACTTCCCCTGAGCTGAAGACATTCCACGTATGGAGGACAATATCTTAGAGTAAGAGTAAAGAATACCAGCCAGGGAACCACCGCCCAGCAGCACGGTTACAAAATACATCACCATGTTATTAAGAAAGGTGTCAGAACAGGCAAGTTGGATCAGCTGATTGAGTTCACAGAAAAAGTGGGGGATTTCTAAGTCTGTACAGAAGGACAATCGCAATGCCATTAAGCTATGTAACAAGGAATTTAGGATATCCATGATCCAGGACACCAGAAGCAGCAGTCCACAGAGTCGGGAGTTCATGATGACCATGTAGTGCAGGGGGTGACAGATGGCCACAAAGCGGTCATAAGCCATCACTGTCAGAAGAAAGACATCTAACCCACCAAAAAGTATAACAAAATAAATCTGAGTGATACAGTTTTTATAGGTTATAACTTTGCTCTGTGTCTGGAGGTTCACCAGCATCTTTGGGACAGTGGTAGAGGTAAAACAGATGTCCACCAAGGACAGGTTGCAGAGGAAGAAGTACATGGGCGTGTGGAGGTGGGAGTCTGAGCTGACGGCCAGGACGATGAGCAGGTTTCCAAACACAGTGATGAAGTACATGGAGAGGAAGAGCCCA
>NW_011889443.1:58296-58800 GCF_000151845.1 Pteropus vampyrus | reverse complement strand
TTAGGAATTTTGTACTTATATCACAAGTTAAGAGCTGTTTTACAGGCCCTTATTATAAAATGTTTGTAAATTTTGAGAGATACACTTCAATAATTTTATGCCATGCAATTTGAGTTTACTACTTCACGGACTGATTTAATCTTTTTAAAAAGTCCATTCTATGAGGTAGTATTATTATGAACTCCATCCTTTTATGTAGAAGTGGGGCTTGAAGGAGTTTAGTGTCTGTCCTACGTTACAAACTGAGTGAGGATGGGCCTTGATTGGAATCTGTCAGAATGTTTCCAGTTTTCAAACTCTGGGCCAGTGGTTCCCAACCAGAGATGATGTTGCCCTTGGGTTATTTGGCAACATCTAGGGAGGCTGCTAAACACTTACAACACCCAACACAAGTAATTATTCTGCCCCAATTGTCAACGTAGAAGGTGATAAAACTTATTCTAGACCAGATCTTCTCCAACTTCACTGTGCATGTTACTCACCCAGGATTCTAGTTCAAATGCA
>NW_011889443.1:55920-56951 GCF_000151845.1 Pteropus vampyrus | reverse complement strand
ATTGTCAACGTAGAAGGTGATAAAACTTATTCTAGACCAGATCTTCTCCAACTTCACTGTGCATGTTACTCACCCAGGATTCTAGTTCAAATGCAGAATCTTGATTCAGCAGACCCTTGTGGGCCCAGAGATTCTGAGAATCAAACCATCTCCCAGGTAATGTTAATGCCACAGATCCTGGAGTGAAGACCACTCTGCTAGTAGCCAGGCTATGGTTCTGTGTTAGAGTCAGGTGCAGGCAGTTTTAGGTCTCCTGAACCAAGAGCCGTTTTTGCATGTTATTTTGAAGGAATAGTGTATTCACTCATTCCAGAGGCTATTATAAATTCATTGTTCAGTTATTTTTTTTATAAAAATTCCTGATTGACATTATATTATATACTTCTGGGAAAACATCTTGGTCCAGTGTAACTCCTAACAATATATTACTAAAAAACATTTTTGTAGGCAGAATAAGAGCCGCCTCCAAAATATATCCTAATCCTAATTTGCAGAAACTTGTAATATGCTATTTTTTCATAACAAGGAAGGAATAAGGTAACAGATGGAATAAGTTTGCTTATCAACTGACCTTAAAAATACTGGCCATGAGGGCTTTAGGAAAAAATGGCATAAATGATACAGGCTTGGTTCATCCCTCTTGCGACCAAATCAAAGTTGTGACAGAAACACGGAACAAACAGTGAGCAAAGTGACCGGGGATCTAGATGAACAGAAACACTACAGCTAGGGAGAGAAATAATTAATCAACCTGCAGTGCTAGAAAGTAGGAGGGGGCGAAGACACGAGGATGCCTGATTCCAAGTGGCTGAATGGGACAGAGGCTGCGGTAGCCGAAAGCTGCAGGTGCCTCTTAAAGAGGCCGTGTCGCTGAGAGGAATTTCGCGGTGACAGACCTGCTCGCTCTGAGCCAGGTCGACTGCATGGGGTTCACCATAAAGTGAGGGCCAGAGATGAGGACTTCACCCAGGCAGAAGTGCCTGCGGTATCTATTGTTCTTCTGTTGAGCCCTACACCCCTCTCAGTGTGCA
>NW_011889443.1:54786-55870 GCF_000151845.1 Pteropus vampyrus | reverse complement strand
AGGTTAAATACAAAAAAAGAATCTTAAAAGCAGCAAGAGAAAAGCAGTTAGTTACCTAAATGGAGAATCCAAAAGACTGGCAGCTGATTTCTCAAAAGAAACTATTCAGGACAGAAGGGCTTAGAACAAAATATTCAATGTGATGAAAACCCAGGACCTACAACCAATCATACTTTATCCAGCAAAGCTATCATTTGGAGTTGAAGGACAGATAAAGAGCTTCCCAGACAAAAAATAAGCTAAAGGAATTCATCATCACCAAGCTAGAATTACAGGAAATGTTGGAGGTACATCTTAAAGAAGAAAAAACATGTATCAAAAACAGGAATAAAGAATGATAATAACTACATTCCTATCAACAAGAACCTCAAATGGAAAAGAGTTAAGTGCTTCAACCAAGAGATAAAGTGGCTGAATGGATAAGAAAACAAGACCCTACATACGCTGCCTACAAGAGACTCACTTCAGATGAAAAAATACACACGGACTAAAAGGAAGGGGATGGAAAAAAACATTGCCTTGATGGACCTAGAGGGTATTGCGCTGAATGAAATAAGTCAAATAAAGGCAAATATCACATTATTTCATGTACTTGTTGAATCTAAAGAATAAAATAAACAATAACAAAAACAGAAATAAACCCATAGATACAGAGAATATTTTGAGGGCTACTATATGGGAGTGGGGTTGAGGGGATGGTGAAAAAGGGCAAAAGGATTAAGAAGTACAAAGGAATAGTTATAAAATTGACATGGAGATATAAAGTGTAGCATAAGAAAAATAGTTAATAATGTAATAAACATGTAAAGAGGAAAAGGGGTACTAGATTTAGTGGGATGATCACTTTTTGAGTTATATAGATCTCTAATCACTATGCTGTACAACTGAAATGAATATATTATTGTATGCCAACTATAATTGAAAAAACTTCATTGAATTATACAATGTAAATACAAGCAAGTAATTGTCTATTATATTTCAATAAAGCCAAGAAAAAAAAGAGTACTGGCCATAATTTTGCAGATGAGACTAATGTCATCACCATGATCCCTTAATGTGGAAGAGAGAGGAAGAACAGTTGGAA
>NW_011889443.1:51545-54736 GCF_000151845.1 Pteropus vampyrus | reverse complement strand
TAAAGTGAGGGCCAGAGATGAGGACTTCACCCAGGCAGAAGTGCCTGCGGTATCTATTGTTCTTCTGTTGAGCCCTACACCCCTCTCAGTGTGCATAGGAAGTGCTGCCATAGCTGAGATGTCATCAAACTGGATAATAGAGGTTGCTCCACTCAGAGGATTCCCTGAAACTCTGCCTTCCCCAACTCACAGCTTCACCCAAGCCACATCCAGATGTGTTCTTGACGAATCCAGTGCCCCTTGCTGAGCAGAGCTAAGATTCACACTGGCGAAAGCTGGCCTTGGCTTCTGTTGTGGCCTCTTAAGACAACTATAAGCACAGCATTTATGGATTGCTTGCTACATTTAAACAAGTGGCTCCGGAGGGGCACAGGCTGAGGCTAAACTTGGCTTGCAGCTGATCCCCTCAGGACTGTGCCACTGGACATCTGCTACACCAAGTTGCACTAATAAGACTGGGAGGCTTAGGAGCTTTGCTTAGTACATAGAAACAGACACAGAAAGACAGCCCAGATAGGAAGACAAAGAAGCGGAAACCATACGAGAGAACAGAACAGAGATCCAGGAATAATGGAGTGAAGCAATCTAACAGGTGCAGATTTCAAAACACTGGTTATAAAGTGCTCAATGAACCTAGGGGTTTTAAGATGCTGAATGAATTTAATGAGAACTTTAACAAAGAGATTAAAAAAAACATAAAAATGGAAATTATAAAAGGAGACCAGTCAGAAATGAAGAACACATTATCTGAGATGAAGAGTATATTAAATGGAATAACCAGAGTCAATAAAGAAGAGGATTGAACCACCAATATAGAAGATTTGGAAGCCAAGGAAACTCAATCACAATGGCAAGAAAAAAGAAGCCAAGACTGTAATAATAATTTAAGGAGCCTATGTGACACTATCAAATGTAAAAATATCTATGTCATAGGAGTACCTGAAAGAAAACAAGACGTTGAAGAGCTATTTGAAGAAATAATGATGGAAAACTTCCCTAACCTGGTGAAGGAAATAGACATACAATCCCAGGAAGCTCAGAGAGTCCTCAAAAAGATGAACCCAAAGAGGCCCAAAGCAAGACATGTTGTAATTAAATGCCAAAGGTTAAATACAAAAAAAGAATCTTAAAAGCAGCAAGAGAAAAGCAGTTAGTTACCTAAATGGAGAATCCAAAAGACTGGCAGCTGATTTCTCAAAAGAAACTATTCAGGACAGAAGGGCTTAGAACAAAATATTCAATGTGATGAAAACCCAGGACCTACAACCAATCATACTTTATCCAGCAAAGCTATCATTTGGAGTTGAAGGACAGATAAAGAGCCTCCCAGACAAAAAATAAGCTAAAGGAATTCATCATCACCAAGCCAGAATTACAGGAAATGTTGGAGGGACATCTTAAAGAAGAAAAAACATGTATCAAAAACAGGAATAAAGAATGATAATAACTACATTCCTATCAACAAGAACCTCAAATGGAAAAGAGTTAAGTGCTTCAACCAAGAGATAAAGTGGCTGAATGGATAAGAAAACAAGACCCTACATACGCTGCCTACAAGAGACTCACTTCAGATGAAAAAATACACACATACTAAAAGGAAGGGGATGGAAAAAAACATTGCCTTGATGGACCTAGAGGGTATTGCGCTGAATGAAATAAGTCAAAAAAGGCAAATATCACATTATTTCATGTACTTGTTGAATCTAAAGAATAAAATAAACAATAACAAAAACAGAAATAAACCCATAGATACAGAGAATATTTTGAGGGCTACTATATGGGAGTGGGGTTGGGGGGATGGTGAAAAAGGGCAAAAGGATTAAGAAGTACAAAGGAATAGTTATAAAATTGACATGGAGATGTAAATTGTAGCATAAGAAAAATAGCTAATAATGTAATAAACATGTAAAGAGGAAAAGGGGTACTAGATTTAGTGGGATGATCACTTTTTGAGTTATATAGATCTCTAATCACTATGCTGTACAACTGAAATGAATATATTATTGTATGCCAACTATAATTGAAAAAACTTCATTGAATTATACAATGTAAATACAAGCAAGTAATTGTCTATTATATTTCAATAAAGCCAAGAAAAAAAAGAGTACTGGCCATAATTTTGCAGATGAGACTAATGTCATCACCATGATCCCTTAATGTGGAAGAGAGAGGAAGAACAGTTGGAATCTGAGGGAGATTGGAAGATGCTACACTACTTGCTGGCTTTAGAGGTAAAGAAATGGCCGTGAGCCAAGGAATGCTTGTAGCCATGAGAAACTGGAACAGGAGAGGAAAGGGATTCTCTCCTGGAGCCTCCAGAAGGAACTGGCCCTGCAGACATCTTGATTTTCATCCGTTGAGACGTGCAGCCTTCTGACCTCCAGAATTATAGGTGAGTAAATTTCTTTTTTTTAAATCCCTAACATGGTAATTTGTTACAGCAGCAGTAGCAAAGTTATACAGACATTTATTCAGTAATTGTTTTTTGAAGGAAAGTGATTTTAAGCATCTCAATTTAGTCATTTTGCTTCTGCTGGGTAAAGACGTTTTGTGTTGCCGTCACCCCAATCTCCAAGTAGAAGAAAAAATCTAAGGTCATTTTGGAGAGATGTCCCATTAGCTGGTACAGAAAATTCCTCATTGCATAAATGTAAATGTGATTCTAACTTTGAGGTGTTTGGACATTAAGGTTGGAAAATAATTCATTATTAAAATTAAAGACAACAATTGTAGACTACATCTTTGTGTCTAAGTTTCTTATTTTTAAAATTTCATGTTAATTTGATCTATCATTAATTTTATTTCTCTCCTCTCCAACGTTCTCTCAAATTTCCTTTCAACGTAAAAGATCGTATTGTTGAATATATGTGTACATATATGCAAGTGAGTGAGTTTATTTATTAAAAAATAATATATAAATACAGACATACACATACAAACTACTAACTCATGAAAGAGTTTTTGGACTCAACAAAGTAATTCCGAAGAATTCATTTATTCTGTCCACATTCATCAGAATTATTATTATCTCACATTACTATCAGAAATAAGGACCTGAGGCTCAGAGAAATTCAATTTTTCACAGTTATATAACAAATGCAATTAAAGCTATTGTACACTTCCCTGAATTATGTATAAATGGATCCATGCAATAGGTACTCTTAATTTTGTAAGGTCCTTTTAATTCAGTA
>NW_011889443.1:49247-50915 GCF_000151845.1 Pteropus vampyrus | reverse complement strand
TGTTCTGTGTTTGGACATTCACCAGCATCTTTGGGATGGCGGTAGATATCAAACAGATGTCCACCAAGGACAGGTTGGAGAGGAAGAAGTACATGGGCATGTGGAGGTGGGAGTCTGAGCTGATGGCCAGGATGATGAGCGGGTTTCCAAACATGGTGATCAGGTACATGGAGAGGAAGAGCTCAAGTATGAGGGGTTGCAGTTCTGGTTCCTCTGAAAGTCCCAGAAGAAGAAATTCTGAAATTTTTGAATCATTGCCTTGTTCCATGTGTTGGATGTGATGACTAAAACTGAAAAAAAAACATGATTAATTTTTACACATGGGCGTGACTAACATTTTGAAATGCTACAATTTATATTTTGCTGTCAAGAAATATACTTTTTGTTGAAATCTGATCCCCTTTAAAAATCTCATGTCTATGGCCATGCTACCCTGAACAAGCTCGATCTCATCTGATCTTGGAAGCTAAACAGGTCAGGGTCAGGCCTGGTTAGTACTTGGATGGGAGATCACCTAGGAAGACCAGGTGCTGTAGGCGTAAAAAAAAATCTCAGGACATCTCTGATTATCAAGTCCTGTCCCACTCTCAGCATTTTGCCCAGTAAATCATGTCTTTTATAGGTTTAATGAGAAATTCTTTCTTGCATTTGAGGAATATATGCTGATTCCTGACCATTTTCTCATCAAAGATTGTAGGGTGCTGAGAAACAAAAATTGCTATAATCTAATGATGGAAAAAGAATGCGAAAAAATGAAAAATCATATATGGTGTCAGTCTGCACAGACGTTTTGAAGAAAAAGAAAGTAGGCATAAAAGAGAGTAGATGTGTATGTTATTTTTGCTAGAACTGAGAAAGACCTGCAAACAAGGTGCCGTTTGTACAGAGACCTCAAGAAAGACAAAGAGGAAGACAGGAAGATATCTGGGGAAGTGTGTAGGCTGGAAAGAGCCAGTGCAAAGGTCCTGAGATTGGCACTTGTCTCTAGTTAGTCAAGGCTCAAAAGGAAGCCTTGTGGTGAGGGGAATGAGCAAGCGGGGGAGTGGTCAGAATGGTGTCAGAGAATGTAGAGGAATGAGATGCTGTCTCTGCTACAGATGAAACTTCGAGACACAGGGAGTCCCTCAATCACATGGTTTTCCTTTCACTTTATCCATTTTGTTTCCAAGGGATCCTGTGAGTAGAAGTTATCCCTTCTTTATTTCGATCTATTGGTTAACATTCTGGCACCTGTATTTTAGGGCACACATTTTGAGTATATGAGTTAGTACCTCTGTCCTGATAACTGCTCATGCTCCGTAAACCACACACACTCACACTCACAGACACAGACACTATGATCTCCTGGGGCCATGTTATTACCAGGCTGTACTCACCTCCACTCACAATAATGAGGAAAGAAATGATACAAAGTACAGTGTCAACAGATTATCTTCCTCGAGACAATATAGGAATAGCATCAAATTTCTTTTGGTAAGACTCCAATGAAGATGTGAAAATGGGGCTTAATTTCAATATAACTATATTCTGCCCTGTATTTAAAACAATCAGTTAGATAAATAGAGAGATAAAACGAGAGAGAGAGAGAGAGAGAGAGAGAGAGAGAGAGAGAGAGAGAGAGAGAGAGAGACAGAGAGAGAGAGAATCCAGTATGATAGGGGTGAGGGT
>NW_011889443.1:47864-49197 GCF_000151845.1 Pteropus vampyrus | reverse complement strand
AGAGAGACGGAATCCAGTATGATAGGGGTGAGGGTCTCTGAGAGATTGTGCTGAGGAGAATTTGTCCTTGATTTTGGCAATAAGCCAACAGCAGTTATGTCCCCTCGAGGCCCAGAATAACCAATAAAGTAGCAAATAATTAATTCAAAAAGAAGAAAGAGCAATATCTTTATGGTGTTAAGACATCTTACAGAGTTAACATCCCACTGGAAAACGTGCAGAGAAAAAAATCTACAATTCACAAGAAAATATATACTGCGCATGAAAAATAGTGGTTTTTAAAGCTGAAATAGGAAGGGATATTTATAACTGACATTAAGAGCAAAACTTTTGGAACCAAAAAGCTGGGTTTTAATTATGGGATCTACTACCTCTTAGCTTTTTAAACAAGGAGAGACACCCAGACCTTCTAAATGCTAATATCCTCACCCAAATAGTACAGACAGTGGGTTCCATCCAGAGCTATGACAGATTTGAACAATATGTGTAACATGCTTAGCACAGTTCCTTCCTGTGGGTAAATGAGAGGTTACCCCTGTGATGAGATGAGGCTGATTATTTTCTTCTACCTCTCCGGTGTCTCCATTGCTTCCCCATCTCTCGGTCCCCAAGTCCACAGCCATATTTCAGTTCCTGTCTTCTCTCCTGTCTATCACAGGCTGGACCCCTCTAGCCAAACAGATATTTCTAAGGCATAAGAGAGAGGTTTTTGTATTACAAAGCTGACATCAGTGACCCTCAAGGAAATAGAAGCCAAAGTTCTGTAGCTTAAAACAAGAGCTCGACTCTCTGTGACCTTTCTACCAGCTTCACCCTCACACGGCCCTGCCCTCTTACACACTGACTCCTCAACATTGAACTTGACTCCCAGATTCACCTGACAGCACAGCTTCAATGCTCAGAGTCTTCACACACATGCTTTCATCTGCTTAGAGTTTCCCCACTGGTCTTTGGGAATTTTTACCCCCTCTCCATCCTCAAATCTCCATCTTCTCAAGAAGCTTTTCTTTTTCTGGACATTATCACAGAAAAAAAAAAACTTTCTTGTGAACTGAATTTAGGTATTAGGGGGCCCATGGTATGATTTTTATTTAATTCTATGCCTTTTCTTTTCTTTACACGGTGAGTGCGTTGAGGCATGCAGCATGTTATACACTTCACCACTCTCCCACCAGACTTAGCTGAGTTGAGAACAGTAGCTGAAAAAGTAAATATTTCATGGAGGGAAGAGAGAATGTTCTCAGAAAAATGAGAGAAAGAAGAGAAAGAGGAAACAGTGACCTAGGTATGGAGGACATGCCAGAGGAATATTTTCCATATTCTGTATCAGGAC
>NW_011889443.1:41040-47814 GCF_000151845.1 Pteropus vampyrus | reverse complement strand
TCTCAGAAAAATGAGAGAAAGAAGAGAAAGAGGAAACAGTGACCTAGGTATGGAGGACATGCCAGAGGAATATTTTCCATATTCTGTATCAGGACCCAGTAGGGTGTCAGACTATGGTTTGTAAGAATTAAGTAGAATAGAACCAAGGAAGCACAAAAGAAAATGTGAGAGTGCATCACACACAGTGAGGGTGCACACAGTATTGTTTCATGGTTCTCTTTGAAAGTCGTGTGTGTGCATGCCCCCGGACATGCGTGCATATTTGTGTATTTCTGTGTTTGTGTGCAGACGTGCTGGATCACAATGCAACAGGACTGTCTAATTTGGGAAACAGTAAAAAAAAAAAAAAGCTCTGGAATCCAATGCACTGCAGGAAGATATAGCTCAAAAGAACACCAGTTCCTGCCAATGAGGGAAAAGCAACACAAATGAAGATCCCACGGAGAGCCAGGTGCAGAGAGAAGAGGCAGCTGGCATGGGTGCTGCCGTTCCCTTGAACTTGAGGGACCTCACACTGACTGGACCTTTACTGCTCCCCTCGCCTCATCACAGCGTACACCTCGACAATTAATGATTAAATTGCCAAAGACTTTTAAATTAAAAAATAATTTTTAAAAAGGCAGTGTTGGAAGCAATATCAAAAGTTATAATTTCTATCTATATAAATGTAAATGGAATCAAATACACGTAGGAAAAACAGCGGTCATCATTAGTTGAATGCAAAAGAATGACATTCACAGGATGAAAGAAGGTGATGGCTCTTTTTAAAAACACATCTAACCACACATGAAAAAAGGTAGGAATATGGAGAAATAGATGTGAAATAAGAACATAATATGTATATAGAGAAGATTTTTACTACTAAGGATGCAAGAGAAAATTTTACATTTAAAACTTGACTTTTTTAAACATATAATATAATATACATAGGACATATTATTGAATTGAACCCTTGAAACTTATATAATTTTATTAACAAATGTCACCCCAATAAATTTAATAAAAAATGTACTGGGAGAAAACAATTTGGTTGACTGATAGAATTAAGGACATAAAATTTATAAACATTCATACATTCTCCTCAATATATCTATACAAATGTAAAATAATTCACTGTCAAACAGTAAAAATCTTTAGTGGAAAAAACTCCAATTTTTGTTTGAAAGCATAAAATCAAAAAACACAAGAAGAACTCAGCCCTCACTTTGTAAAGAAATTGTACAATTTGCAGTGACCTTAAAGGTTTATAAACCCAAAATAGATGCCGTCACACAAATAACAAAATAATTGTAAAGTAAAACTCTTTGGTATTCTTCTTTCACTTATTGAATGTTATTGAATACCCAATGTGAGGGATGATACTGTGAAATGTTTCTCCCAGGAATGACTCTTTCAAGGTTGTATCTACTGCTTTAGTCTGGATGTTTTTAAAGAATAACAAAAATGGTTAAATAAACCTCTCTTAAAAATTAAGAAAAAACGCCCTCACTTCACTGCTCACGCCTCCACACCTAATACTCCCCCGAACTGCAAGACTCCTTGTGCATGTTCCAATTTTACTGGAAGCACTTTACGCCTCCCATTCCTTCTTCACTTCCATTCCCATCATGGAACTGTCATCAATGAATCTTGTATTGCTGATTCCAATGACCATTTCCCTTTTTAAAATATTAAATAAACTACTTTTAAATTCATTAGTGCACTCAGCAAACAAACGTGGCCATCTCTACGCTCTGGATGAGGCTGGTTAGGTTCTCAGTGACCTCAGGTAGAAGTTCTCAGGTTCTATCCTCTCTGACACTTTCCAGGACTGCCTGCTGGGCTCTCAGACTCAGCTGGATGAAGTCTCTGAGAGGGAGGACTCCATATGGAAGTCTGAATTCCTCCCTTGACGGTTGATGATGTAGACCGAAGCTTTGTTCCCCAACCAGACTTAGGAATCCAAAATAAAAAATACGTCCTGTAAAGCCCAGGGTTGCATATGCAGAGAGCAAATATTTTCTGCTCTTTTTATCTGCTCCTTAGACACTGTTTTCATTGTTACTCTCACCTCTGAGCACATTATTTCCCTGTGGGACACTGGTCTGAACTGAATGGAAATATTTCCTGCTGATTCTCTGTTACCAATGGTTAGAAGGTTAGAAGTCAAGTGAATCCTGTTTTCATTACTCCTTCTCCCTGACTGTCCCACCTCCCAGCACCTTATGCCAACCCTGAGTTAAAGTTCTGTGGTCAGAAGACTCTGAATAGCCAAAGCAATCTTGAGAAAGTAGAACAAAGCAGGAGGCATCACAGTACTGGACTTCAATCTATATTACAAAGCTATAGTCTTAAAAAATCTATGGTAAAAACAGACTCACAAATATAGAGGACATTCTGGTGATGGCCAGAGGAAAGGGGGGTTGGGAAGCTGGGAGAATGGGGGAATGGGGTGAAGGGTTAAAGAAATACAAATTAGTAATTGATGGATGGTCATAGGGATGGGGAGCACAGCACAGGGAATGAAGTTAGCGTTAATGTAATGGCTAGGTGGAGAGCCAGAGGAGAGAAAGAGCAATTAGGAGGATCATTTTATAAACTATATAAATGTCTAACCAATGTACTGTATATTTGAAACTAATAAAATAAACTTAAAAATCTTTAAAAAATCTATGGTACTGGCTTAAAAACATATAGATCAATGAAAGAGAAATAAACCCACAGATATAGTAATTAATTTAGGAGAAAGGAGCCAAGAATATCCAATGGCGGGAAAGACTGTATCTCCAACAATGATTAAAAAAACTGGACAGATATATGCAAAAGAATGAAACTGGGTCATGATTCTAGGGGTTCAAAATGAGTCATTTCAAGATATATATGTGGATTATTTTTGAGCCGAATGCAATTGAGACCCTGACAGCCAAATAGAAACATTTCCTTTTCCTTTAAGGAATTTCAATTTGGGGCCTTGCCCATTATAAGAGTGATCATCAGAGATAACCTGTTATGACCTAAGTGTAGGGCAGGGCAAACTTATGATTCCTGAACATCTGCTCTTCTTACTGTTCTGCAGTGAACCCCTTTTCACAATAGCTTAGGAGACATAAACAAGGAAAAGAGAAAAATGAAGTAAGACTTGATAGTAAGAAAAGAGTTGTACAGGCCTGATTCAGTCATGTTGGCAGTTCGTTTTCCGCAGAGGTCTGCTGCTTTAATTTTTTGGACAGCTTTGGTTTCAGGTCATTAGACAGTGTGCAGGTCCAGTCGGGTTTGGAGCCTTCTTTAGGTATGACACATGCACCCAAGAGTCCACGCCTCAGAGTTTAGTGGCACAGGGGTCAGTCAACAGCACCTGGTAAGGGCCCTTCACGTGCACTGGAGGGAATCTTTTTTGAGATGTCTTTTCCAGTAAACAAAATCTCCAGGTTATCGATTATGGATTTTGAGTTTTTCATCTCTTTGAAGTGCACTGTGAAAAGTCTGTCCCACCAAAGCATGATTATTTTCAGTAGAAGCAATTAGCCTTTACGGTATTGAAGCATGTCTCCTTCTACCAACTGTGGATCAAAAGAAACAGGAGCCACTCTGGGGAACTTTGGAGATTCCCAAACTTTATTTTCTTAAAATCGTATTGGACAATAATAGCACTAAAATAAATAAAAACTGAGTGGAATGCCTATTTTGAATGGTATTTTGAGGCTTCTAAGTGAGATCAAGAATCTGAGGTTGCCTTTTTCTGAAATGAAGTCTTAAAATTAACGGAGGCTACTAAAATTTTAAAGAAAGACAGTGGTGTCTGAAGCCACGTGTTCTCCCTCTGCAGCGCTGTCCTGCCCTTCCCCCTCTCCTCCACCGTCTCAGGATCTACCGCCAGGTCCACCCTATTCTTCTACGCAGACTTTGCCTCAGGCTTCTCCATCTTGCCCAAGTGCATCTCTCCAACCCCTTTGCCTCACGCTCCACCTTTGACGCCATTTTGCCTCCACTCCTGCCTTCCTTACCTTCAATTCTGCCTCTGGTGCCATTTTCCCTTGAATCCTCTCCTACTTTCCTTCCTCTGAATTTACCAACTTTCCCATTTTAGATTAATCCCATGGGGATCTTAACATACTCCAAGTTTCATATGTCTTCTTAACTAAAGCTGAGTTTGGAGCCATTGTACAGGAATTCCCTAAGGTACCTGAGGATCTGCGCAAGTTTTCTGAGGAATCTGATATTATCATTCAGCCCTATCAGGCTGGGTTCTCTGGTTTATATCAGCTACTTCACGTATTCATTGGTGAAGGCCAGGCTTGACGCTGGATGAGAACTGCCAGATGCGAACATCCCTAAAAGGGACTTAGAAGAGCAATCCTCCAATTTGGGGGAAGAAGCTAGAGAACTTGCTCGAAAATAACACCAAGCAATTCCTAAGGCTTTTGTGAAGGCTGCTGATTGGAGCAAAATTCACACTTGCTCACAAAAATCTGACTAATCTGTTCATAACTATTATAATTGACTTCAGGTCGTTTTTGAGGAAAAGTCTGATTTTCAGGTGTTGCTACTACTCGGGTAACTTTTAATTCTTTGTTTATTAATAGACTGAAAAGAGATCTTTCCCTCTTAGTTAAGATAACCAGGACAAAATGGGAGACTGTGGCCGCCCTGGATATGGCCATTAGACTTGCCATCCTCTAGATGAACCACCATAGGAAAGGTGGCCAAGATTTTTAATTTTCACACTCAGCAGATAGAGGCCCTATGTGAAACCAGAAAAACTCCAAACTTTTGCTATTATTGCCAAGAGCCAAGACACTGGAAAAAGAATTCCATGAGTTTAAGCATTTCATATGTTCTCAGCCTTCTCATCAGCCATCTAAACATCTCAGTTAGTTGCCTTACTTCCTGTGAAATCTTACTATAAATTTTTTTTCAGTAGTATATTATATGGTGTCATATAAGAAATCTTATGTAAAAGAATCAAACACGCTATTTTTCAGAAAAATGTCATGTGATGTCATTCATGAAACTTTATATAAAGTAACTGAACAATGAATTTATAATAGCCTCTGGAATGAGTGAATACACTATGTCTTCAAAATTACATGCAGAAATCACTCTTGGTTCAGGAGAGTTAAAACTACTGCAGCGGACTCTAACACAGAACCGCAGCCTGGCTACTCACAGAGTGGTTCTCACTCCAGGACCTACAGCATCAACATCACCTGGGAGTTGATTTGATTCTCAGAACCTCTGGGCCTACAAGGATCTGCCAAATCAGATTCTATATTTGAACTAGAATCCTGGATGAGTCATATGCATGGTGAAGTTGGAGAAGATCTTGTCTAGAATAAGTTTTCTCACCTTCTATGTTGACAATTGGGGCAGAATAGTTAGTTATGTTGGGTGTTGTAGGTGTTTAGCAGCCTCCCTAGACATTGCCAAATAGCCCAGGGGCAACAACTCCTTAGGTTGGGAACTACTGGCCCAGAATTGAAAACTGGAAGCACCCCATCCCTCACTCAATTTATAACTTGGAGCAGGCACTAAGCTCCTTCAAGTTCCACTTCTACATAAAGGAATGGAGTTCATAATAATACTACCTCATGGCTGGACTTATTGATAAATTAAATTGGACAAAGTCTATAAGTTGCTAAACTCAAACTACATGGCATAAAAATATTGAAATATATCTCCCATAATTAACAAATATTTTATAATAAGGGTCTGGATGACAGCTCTTAGCTTGTAACATAAGTACAAAATCCCTAATCATCCTGACAAATGTGTCATGAAGCCACAGAGTGTGGTGCACATCAAAGGATCACAGCTCTCCCCTTGTTGTAGAGGGAATAGCAATTCTCTGGAGACCTCTTTAAGGAGGCTCACAGGGAAAGAAGCTTATATAGATCTGCTTATACAAATCTGCTTATATAGATCAATGGGACCTGTTCCTCACAGATTTCTTTCTTTCTTTTTTTTTTTTTTACCCACTGGAGATAGGAGGTTTTATGATGCTGATGGGGCTAGGAACTGGGTCGGGGGGAGGGGTGATGTGGGGGCTGAGTCAGTCAGCAATGCATAGGCCTGGGCACATGGGGACAAGTTAGGACTCATTCATCTCAGAATTATGTGGCTCCTTCTTTGGGGAAGGGCAAGAGCATCTTGAGGGGGGAGCAATTCAAAGAGCAACAAGGGATAGGTTGGGGATGGTGGAGGTTCCTAACCTGAGAGAAGGTGGCACAATAGGCAGCAACATCTGTGTGGAAAGCTGGGTCAGCTGGTCAGTAGGGGGAGGGTGCATGGGGTTGGCTTCTTGGGGAGAGATCCAACCTTGGCCTGGGTGAGCTCTCAAGAATACCTGGTATTCCAGAGGAGACTGGGGCAGGGCCCAAAGCCCCTTTCCCTGTGAGCCTCCTTAAAGAGAAATAGGCATTCAAGAAGGACCCTGGCAGGGGGTGCCAGGATCAGTCCTTAAGGCACAGATGGGCCAGACAAGGCTCCAAAGCACAACTGGTAGGGGTTGGGGGGACAGGGGCAGCCTCCAGGCTGAGTGCCAGGGTCCCAAGAGGACACGGGACCACCCATACTTGACTGGTTCTGACTGCCTCAGAAACCACTTCCTTGATGCCATCCTGCTGCAAGGCCCAGCACTCGAGGTAGTACACAGCAGTAATGTGCTTAGCTGGTGCCTGGCCCTGCCGTGGTGTGATGGGCAACTGGCCCTTCTCCTTAGTACCCATAAAGTGTAAGGCTGGGTCCTCAGGTCCTTCTTGGTACCCACCAGGAGGATGGGCACATCAGGGCAGTGAT
>NW_011889443.1:39921-40990 GCF_000151845.1 Pteropus vampyrus | reverse complement strand
CACTTCCTTGATGCCATCCTGCTGCAAGGCCCAGCACTCGAGGTAGTACACAGCAGTAATGTGCTTAGCTGGTGCCTGGCCCTGCCGTGGTGTGATGGGCAACTGGCCCTTCTCCTTAGTACCCATAAAGTGTAAGGCTGGGTCCTCAGGTCCTTCTTGGTACCCACCAGGAGGATGGGCACATCAGGGCAGTGATAGCACACCTCTAGAAGCCACTTGTGCTGCACATTCTCAAAGAAAGGCAGACTGGCAAAGGAGAAAGAGACGACAAAGACATTGGTCTGAGGGTAGGACAGTGTGTGGAGGCCATTGTACTTCTCCTGGCCTGCTGTGTCCTGCCAGGTTCAGGTTCACTGTGAGCCCACCAGCTGCGCCCTGGGGGCTGTAATTGTTGAACACTGTGTGGGGTGTATTCCTTGGGGAAGGCTTCAGTTGTGTAGCAGAGGAGCAGGCACTTATTGCCCACATCCCTATCGCCCACCACCACACACTTGATGCTCTGCATTGTGGGTGCAGCTGCTGCAGTGAGACAATGCCCCCTCCCCTTTCTGGGCCCCTTTGGATGCAGTGACCTGGAGCCCTCCCTGTCATGGGGGAGCTAGGGGCAGCAGGAGGCTTGAGAAGAACCTGATAGATTTCTTAGTCTCAGACTTCAGAGAAACCATGAAGTCAAGGTTGGGATAAGGTGGTAGGAGGTTAGAGCTCTGGGACATTGAGACTACAAAGTCGTAAAAACTAACTTGACTTCTAACCTGGTCTTTTGGGGTCAGAGGATCATTAGGAAAAATTTCCTTTCTGTTTATTTCAGAGGGCCAGAGGGAAACCATGTGCTTAGAGGTTGGAATAACAGGAGGAAGATGTCCCCGATGAGCAGATAGAGAGAGCGGTAATACCTCTTCTGTGCAGTCCCTTAGCTTGTACGGCGTTGGTGGACAGGACACAGTTGTTGCTTTTGACTCTTAAGCTGGCTCAGAACTAATTTTTCAGTCCCTCCTGCTGTCTTGTCTGAGGACAGAGCTTCAGTCTTTATCATCAACCATCCAGGTAGGAATTTAGATTTCTACATGGA
>NW_011889443.1:39571-39871 GCF_000151845.1 Pteropus vampyrus | reverse complement strand
ACTAATTTTTCAGTCCCTCCTGCTGTCTTGTCTGAGGACAGAGCTTCAGTCTTTATCATCAACCATCCAGGTAGGAATTTAGATTTCTACATGGAATCCTCCCTCTAAGAGACCCATCTAGGTGATTCTGAGAGCCTAGGTGACTTCAGGAAAAAAATCAGAGAGAACTCTTACCTGTGTCACTGTGACGTTAATCAGACCAGCCCAGAGACAGAAGGTCATTTTGTTTGTACTCTTGGTTAAGTTACTAATTTATAATTAATCTATTTATGTTAACATGTTAATAATCATGTGCCTGTT
>NW_011889443.1:37836-39521 GCF_000151845.1 Pteropus vampyrus | reverse complement strand
AATTTATAATTAATCTATTTATGTTAACATGTTAATAATCATGTGCCTGTTTGAATCTGCACTACAGGGACCATAGTTGACAATTAAGTGATGGGTATGGGAGTCCAGTTGGGTGACCCTGTAGAATGAGTGAGACGCATCAAATGGTTTCAGTAAAGTGAAAACACATCTGAAGGGTTTTGCTGGTTAGGGAGAGGAAATAGAGCATTAGGTGTGGAGGATAGTGTGATGAAGTGAGAGTGTTTGTATTCAATGTCTAAGGTGGGCTGTATTTGAGCATGTCTTGTATTCACAGAAAAGATCCAGACCAGTGGAGGTTGAAACTGCCTTGCTGTTCAGGAGACATATTGTTCATTGCAGTATCTTATCTCATGTTGTTTATTCACGTGGAAAATAAATAACTATTTAGAAGTCTGAAGAGGAATACTAAATAGTTTTACTTTGAATTATTTCATTACTGGTGAGGCTGCATATATTTTGGATTTGTCATATTTACTTTCTCTACTGCAACAGTTAATATGATATTTCAGTTCTGAATCTTCGATGTGTGGTTACCATTACGAATATGTAAAGGATAGTTATATATATAGTTGTCCATTTTCTCCTGTGCATGCCTTATCTCCACTCCCCTTTGTGCATCTGGATCTTCGAATCCTCCTCCCTCTTTCAGTCATTGTTGTTTCAATTTGTCCCTATGTATGCTGAACATTCATTACTATCTTGCTATAGCAAATCTCTTTTTATTGTTTAAGCTTATAATGCCCTGTTCTTAGTAAGGGTTGCACTCCTCTGCTTCTATCAGCCTGCCAGTCACCTTACTCCTAATTATGTTTTTTTTGTTGCTGTTGTTGTCATTTTGTTTTACGTGAGCTGACCCCTTTCAGTATTTCTTGTAGTGCAGGCCGTGTAGTGGAGAATTCCTTCAAGTTTTGTATGTCTGGAAAGGCTTTTATTTCTCCTTCCTATCTAAAGGAGAGCTTAGCTGGATACATTATTCTTGGCTGGTAGTTCCTTTCATTTAATAGTTTGAATATTTGATTTCACTCCTTTCTGGCTTGTAAGATTTGTGCTGAGAAGTTTGCCAATACTCTAGTGGGTTTTCCTTTATAAGTTATCATCTTCTTTTCTCTGGCTGAACTGAGAATTCTGTCTTTGTCATTGATTTTTGATAATTTTAATACAGTGTGTCTGGTGTAGGCCTTTTTGGGTTGAGATAATTGCGTGTTCTGTTGACTTCTTGAATTCCAAGCTCCAGCTCATTCCTTAGATTTGGGAAATTCTCATCCACTATTTGTCTGAAAATGCTTTCTAGTCCCTGCTCCTTTTCCTTGCCTTCGATAATGCCCATTATTCTGATGTTTCCTCTCCTGATGGTCTCAGCTATTTCTTGAATTTCTCTTTCATTATTTTTCATTCTTCGGTTTCTCTCTTCTTCCTTCTGATTTATTTCTAGATTTGTCTTCGATATCACTGATTCTTCCCTCATTTGGTCGACTCTATTTTCCAAGGTTGCTATTTCAGTTTTCAACTCTTGCAGTGTGTTCTTTATCTATAGAAGTTCTATTTGGTTCTATTTGAGAGCTCCAATGTCCTAAAGAACTCATTCTGCTCATCTAGTTGTTTTTTCAATTCCTGAAATTGTCGATATCATTTGTTTCAGATATCACTGAGTTTTTTCAGAAGTA
>NW_011889443.1:34141-36313 GCF_000151845.1 Pteropus vampyrus | reverse complement strand
TTTGTTGAGTTTTAGATGTTCAGCTTATTGTTGTTTCAAGGGGAGAGATCTGGGGATGTCTCTCACTCCACCATGTTTCTGACATCACCTTTAGTCTAGACTTTTGAGAGAACTTTCGTTCAGGGTTGGAATAAGGTGCTGGTAGGTGAAACCTCAGGCAGGCAGGAGAGTCATGGAGAAAAAGTAACAAAAATAGGATTCACTTGACTTCTAACTTGGTCCCTTGGGAACAGAGAATCAGCAGGAAAATTTTCCATTCAGTCTAGACCAGTGTCGCACAGGGAAATCGGGGCTCAGAGGTGGGAGTAACGATGTAAACAGTGTCTAACAAGCAGATAAAAGGAAATAAAAATGCTCCCTCTGCTGTATATGCAACCTTGGGCTTTACGGAACGTATTTGTTATTTTGGATTCCTAAATCTGGTTGGATACCAATGAGTCACTCCTTCCTACTGTCCTGTCTGGGGACGAACATTCAGTCCCTAGCATCCACCATCCAGAAAAGAATTCAGACTTCCACACAGAGTCCTTCCTCGGAGAGACCTCATCCAGGTGAGTCAGGGAGCCCAGCCGGTATTGAAGCAAAGGGTCAGAGAGGAAGGAACCTGAAACCTTCTAGCTGGGGTCCTCCGAGAGCTTAACCAGTCTCGCCCAGAGCCCAGGGATGGCTATGTTTGTTTACTGGGTTGACTAATTAATTTATTTAATGTGTCGAATTGGAGTTTTTTTCACCAACTTTGCTGTTTGACGTTGAATTCCTTTATATATGTAGAGATGTATTTGGGGTAAAGTATGACAATTTTTAAAGTGCATGTGCTCAATTCTATCAGTTTGTCATATTGTGTTTCTCCCATTATGTTTAAAGGTAAAAAGTTCTAGATCATCTCCTATCTTGTGAAAGGCATTCCTTTGCATTCAGTTACTGTTCACCTCTATTCTTTTCTTAAGCATATTGAAATCCATTATATAGGAAGATAGTTCTGCAGATACTACTTCCTCCATTGCTTTTCAAAAGTGTGATTTTGTATTTTGCACTTCCAGCTCTTGGCTTATTTATCCATAATTATAAACCCATATCGATGTGATTACATTATTGTATTTTATATCTTTTTTTTTAGAAGTTAATCTAGATTTCTATTCAATTTCACTTACACAGTTACTTGAATCCACTATAATCAACCTGGTTTTATTTTTCCTGACATTGTTTTTCTTCTATGACTTCCATTCCCTACTATTTTTTCTCTATATATGCACATATTTATGAAACCACATAAGTGAGCAAAATAAGTGAGGCCTCCCTTCCTTTGGGTCTCACATTATAATGGAGAAGGCCCAGTACAATGAAATGAGTGTGGTATGATGTCATGTCCTCAGGGATAAATGTGCAAAACAAGGGGATCGATAGTTGTGGCATAAACAAGATTTTATAGCGTATGTCTGCAGAGGCAAGGAGCAGAATCAGGACTAGTGTATCCATCTGATGTGAAATAAAAGGAGTCAAAACTCAAAGCCCAAGAATAGTAAACAACATAATTCCACAAAGAAAAGTGAGAGAAGGGCCAGCCCCATCCATCACTAGGCTTTATTTTAAAAAAAAAAAGTGATCAAATAAATGTGGACAAGGTACAGGAATAACAATTAGATCAAGGCTGAGGTGGACACTGTGATGAGGTCAGTGGAGCAGTAAGGGTCCAGTCAGTGTGAGGTCCCCTGAGTTGGAGGGAACTGCAGCACCCACACCGGCTGCCTCTTCTCTCTGCACCTGGCTCTCTGTGGGCTCTTCATTCTTGTTGCTTTTCCCTCATTGGCAGCAACTGGCATTCTTTTAAACTGTTTTTCCTTTACTGCATTGGATTCCTAATTTGTTGATCATGTCCCAGAGTAAACATGTCTTTTCCATTGTTATCAAGCCTGTGTGCACATGCAAACACACAAACATATATGTATGTGTACACGCACAACTAAATAAAGAGGGTCATCGCCTATGATACCTATACTAACAGGAACGACGTAGTCCAAACTTTTGTATATATATTGACCAAATCTGTGGACGACATTAGATGGATGGATACTACTGCTCCACTATTTGTGTGAGAATGAATTGGTTGTCTTTCCAAATTCAAACTATTTGGTAGATCTAAGATTCAAAACTCAGTTACTAATCTCCAAATTT
>NW_011889443.1:30600-30992 GCF_000151845.1 Pteropus vampyrus | reverse complement strand
CTGGTTTACAAAAATGAGTTTACCAAATATAAGTTGCCTCATATTAATGTCACTAATTTTATAACCATATATGACATTGTTTTCTACTTAGTGATATTTCTCCCTTCCCCAGTTAAATTGTGACTCAGCTACCTGTGCTATGCATCCTGCTTTGAGCCATGTCATTAGATTTTTTTGCTCCACATTTTTTTTTGAAATTTTTGTTCTTTTTAAAAATATCGCTCTGACATTCATTAATAAAATTATATGTTTCAAGTGTGCAATTCAATAACACGTAATATGTAATATTGCATTGCGTGTTCACCATCCAAAGTTAAATTTCCTTCTGTCACCAAATACTTGACCGCTTTCCTGCACATATTTAAAACTTTTAATTTACTACATTGAAAGAA
>NW_011889443.1:28487-30550 GCF_000151845.1 Pteropus vampyrus | reverse complement strand
TGTTCACCATCCAAAGTTAAATTTCCTTCTGTCACCAAATACTTGACCGCTTTCCTGCACATATTTAAAACTTTTAATTTACTACATTGAAAGAAAGTTATAAAATTAAGAGTATCTATTGCATGGGTCCATTATACATAATTCAGGAAATTGTAGGATAGTTTTAATTCTGTTGTTATATAATTGTGAAAATTGATTCTCCCTGAGCCTCAGTTTCTTATTTCTGATGGGAATGTGGGATAATAATAATTCTGATGAATGTGCTACAGAAGAAATGAATTCTGTGGAAATAATTTTTTAAATTTAATTTTATCTTTTTAAGTTTATTGGGGTAACACTGGTTAATACAATTATATAATTTTCAGGTGTACATTATAATTTGATATCTATATATTCTATGGTGTGATTACCACCCATAGTCCAGTTTCCTTGAGCTACCATGTATTTGATCCCCTTTACCCACTTCATCCTCCCTCAAACCCCTATAATTAACCTCCTTTACCTTGTCTACGTCTTTCCTCCTCCCCTACCCCTACCCTCTGGTAACCACTAATCCATTGTCCATGTCCCTGAGTCTCTGTCTGTCCCATTCATTTGTTGCTTTTAGGTTTATATCCCACATATAAGTAATATCATTTGATTTTCAACTTTTTCAGGTTGACTTATCTCGCTTAGCATGATTATTTCGAGGTCCATCCAGGTTGTTGCAAATGGCAGTATTTCATCTCTCCTTATGGCTGAATAATATTCCATTGTATATATATATACCACAGCTTCTTTAGCCAATCATTTATTGTAGGACGCTTTGGTTGCTTTCATGTCCTGGCCACTGTGAATAATGCTGCTATGAACATTGGTGTGAAAATATCTTTTCAGATATGGGTTTTCAAGTCTTTGGGGTAAATGCCCAGTAGAGGGATTGCTGGATCATATGGTGGTAGATCAATGCTTAGTTTTTTGAGGAACTTCCATACTGTTTTCCATAGTGGCTGTACCAATTTGCAGTCCCACCAGCAGTGTATGAGGGTCCCATTTTCTCTGCATCCTCTCCAACATTTGTTATTACATGTTCTGTTGATTATAGCTATTCTAACAGGTGTGAGAAGGTATCTCATTATGGTTTTGATTTGCATTTCCCTGATAGCTAGCGATGTTGAACATCTTTTCATATATTTGTTGTCCATTTGTGTGTCCTCTAGGGAGAAGTTTCTGTTCAGATCTTCTGCCCATTCTTTGATTGGATCATTTGTTTTTTTGTTGTTATTGAATCGTATGAGTTCTTTGTATATTTTGGATATTAGGCCCTTATCGGAGGTGTTGCTTGCAAATATATTTTCCCATTCAGTTGGTTGTCTCTTTACCTTGCTGATGGTTTCTTTTGCTGAGCAGAAGCTCTTTAGTTTAATGTAGTCCCATTCATTTATTTTTACTTTTACATCCCTTCACTTTAAGGTCAAATTCATAAAATCCTCTTTAAGTCCAAGATCTTTAGTTTGGTTCCTATGTTTTCTTCTATACATTTTATTGTTTCAGGTCTTATATTCAGGTTCTTAATCTATTTTGAGTTAATTTTGGTGTGTGGTGATAAACAATCTAGCTTCATTCTTTTGCAGGTGGTTTTCCAGTTTTCCCAGCACCATTTATTGAATAGACTTTCCTTTCTCCACTGTATGTCCTTGGCTGATGAGATTTTGATGGGGATTGCATTAAATCTGTATAATGCTTTAGGTAGTAAGGTCATTTTAACTATGTTGATTCTTCCAATCCAAGAACACGGAATATTTTCCCATTTCTTTGTATCTTCTTCGATTTCTTTTAATAGAGTCTTGTAGTTTTCATTATATAGATCCTTCACCTATTTTGTTAAAATTATTCCTAGGTATTTTATTCTTTTTGCTGCAATTGCAAAAGGAATTATTTTTTCCACTTCTATTTCTGATGCTTCATTTTTAGAATAAAGGAAAGCTATGGACTTTTGAACATTGATTTTGTATCCAGAGACTTTACTGTATTTGCTTATTGTTTCTAGTAGTGTTCTTATGGAGTCTTTAGGGTTTTTTATA
>NW_011889443.1:20749-22172 GCF_000151845.1 Pteropus vampyrus | reverse complement strand
AGCATAGCGGTTAGACATTTATATAATTAACAAAGTGATCCAGGGAGATTGTCCGATGTGTCCTACGGGTTCTGCAGAAGTGTCCCTTGTGTGCCCTCCAGTTGTAGCTGTGTTTACTCTATGTCTTTTGATTGGAGCATTTAATCTTTTTACATTTAAAAAATTGTTGATAGATATGTAGTTATTACCATTTTATTATTTATATTTTTGAACTGTTTTTTTCTACTTTCTTTTAAAGAAGATTCTTTAACATTTTTTGTAATACTGGTTTAGTGATAATGAACTCCTTTAGCTTTTTCTTGTCTGGGAAGCTCATTATCTGTCCTTCGATTCTAAATGGTAGCTTTGCTGGGTAGAGTAATCTTGGTTTTAGGTCTTTGCTTTTCATCACTTTGATATTTCCTGCCAATCCCCTCTAGTCTGCAAAATTCCTGTTGAGAAATCAGCTGATAGTGTTATGGGAGCTCCCTTGTAGGTAACTAACCACCTTTCTCTTGCTGCTTTTAAGATTCTCTCTTTGTCTTTAAGCTTTGATTTTTTTTTCATGATGTGCCTTCGTGTGGGCTTCTTTGGATTCATCTTGTTTAGGACTCTGAGCTTCCTGGAATTGTACACCTATTTCCTTCATCGGGTTAGGGAAGTTTTCAATCCCTTTCTCTCTTTCTTCTCCTTCTGGTACCCCTATATGCAAATGTTGGTCTGCTTGATGTTGTCCCAGAGGTTCCTGAAACTATCTTCATTTCATTATTCTTTATTTTTTTTGTTCTGATTGTGTGTTTTCCACTACCTTCTCTTCCAAATATACAATTTGATCTTCTGCTTCATCTGTCTACTGTTGACTCCCTCTAATGTATTCTTCATAATGGTTATTGTATTCTTCATTTCTGACTGGTTCTTTTTTATATTTCCTATCTCTTTGTTGAAGTTGTCACTGAGTTAATCTACTCTTCTGTTAAATTTACTGAACATTCTTATAACCAGTGTTTTGAACTCTGCCTGTGGTTGATTGTTTGTCTCCATTTTGTTCAGAAAGCTTCATGCCTACAGCTTTCTTCTGCTTTCTCAAGATGACATTGGCTATTTGTGGTGTTTCATGACTCTATATTAATTTTAGAATTGTTTTTTCCATTTCTATGAAAAATGATATTGGGATTTTGATAAAAATTGCATTAAATCTGTAGATTACTTTGGAAAGTGTTAAAAAGCAAAAATCAGCCTAGTAAAATTTTGAGACCTAATTGGCTTCATTAAGGGATTTGTAAATGGGGCAGCATCCCATGTAGCAATTAGAAAGGACTTCCCAGTGGTTGTACAAGATGGAAGGTTATCATAGAAAGAAGGGTGGAGCAAGGGAGCTATTAACAAAAATAAAATTATTTTTAGACCAGGACATCTTTTATTTTTTATTTTTTATTTTGGGGCG
>NW_011889443.1:19462-20699 GCF_000151845.1 Pteropus vampyrus | reverse complement strand
TTCTGTTAGTAATTGCTTTATATATTTCGGGGCTTCCTGATTGGGAGCATAGATATTAATAAGTGTTTTGTCTTCTTGGTGAATGATTCCCTTTACCACTATGAAGTGTCCCTCCATATCTTTCTTTACCTTTTTTATTTTCAAGTTTATTTTGTCTGATATTAGTATTGCTACTCCTGCTTTTCTCTGAATGTAATTTGCTTGAAATATCATTTCCACCCTTTCTCTTTGAGTCTATATTTGTCTTTGGAGCTGAGATGTGTCTCCTGGAGGCAGCATATGACTGGGGTTTGTGTTTTGATTTATTCTGCAACTCTGTGCCTTTTTATTGTTGAGCTTAGTCCATTTACACTGAAGATAATTATTGAAATATGAGGTCTTCTTATAGCCATTTTATCTTTTGCTTTTGTGTAGCTAGGTGTTTCCATTGCTTCCTTGTCCTTGTGTTTCCGTTTTTTTTTTTTTTTATCGGCTTTTGTGGGTTTTACCTCTGCTTCTTTTTGTTTTATGTTATATACTTCAGTTTGGAATCCTTGGTGTGTGGTTATAATTACGAATATGTAAAAGATAGTTATATGTATACAGTCATCCATTTTCTTCTATGGGTGCCTTATCTCCTTTTCTCTTTGAGAATTTAGATCTTTGAATCCTCCCCTTTTCAATCATTGTTATCTCAATTTGTCCCTATGTATGCTGAACGTTCATTATTATCTTGCTATAGCAATTCTCTTCTTAATTCTCTTCTCAATTATAATGCCCTTTTCTTAGTAAGGCTTGCACTCCTCTGCTTCTATTTGCATGACAGTCACTTTACTCCTAATTATGTATTTTTTTTGTTTTGTTTTTTTTTTTAGATGAGCTGACAACTTTCAGTATTTCCTGTAGTGCAGGTCTTGTAGTGGAGAATTCCCTGAATTTTTGTATGTCTGGAAAAGTCTTAATTTCTCCTTCATATTTAAAGGAGAGCTTAGCTGGATATATAATTCTTGGCTGGTAGTTTCTTTCACTTAATAGTTTAAATATTTGATTCTATTCCTTTCTGGCTTGTAAGGTTTGCTCTGAGAAGTTCAGAGATAATCTAATGAATTTTCCTTTATATGTTACTATCTTCTTTTCCCTGGCTGCCCTGAGAATTCTCTTTGTCATTGATTTTTGTAACTTTAATACAATGTGTCTTGGTGAAGGCCTTTTTGGGTTGAGATAATTGCGTATTCTGTTGACTTCTTGAATTCCAAGC
>NW_011889443.1:17484-19412 GCF_000151845.1 Pteropus vampyrus | reverse complement strand
CCTGCTTGGTCGTGGCGTATAATCTTTTTAATATGTTGCTGTATTTGGTTCGCTAGTATCTTATTTAGGATTTTTGCATCTGTGTGTATGAGAGATATTGGTGTGTAGTTTTCTTTTTCTGTGTTATCCTTACCAGGTTTTGGTATCAGAGTAATACTGGCCTCATAGAATGAGTTGGGAAGTATTGCCTCCTCTTCGATTTTTTGGAAGAGTTTGAGGAGAATAGGTATTAAATCTTCTTTGAATGTTTGGTAGAATGCATTGGTGAAGCCATCTGGTCTTGGAGTTTTACTTTTTGGTAGGTTTTTGATGATTGTTTCAATTTCCATACTGCTGATCTGTTTATTTAGATTTTCCAGTTTTTCTTGATTCAGTCTCAGGAAGTTGTATTTTTCTAAGTACTGGTTCATTTCTTCTAGGTTACTAATTTTGGTGTTATATACTTTTTCATAGTATTCTTGCATGATCCTTTGTATTTCTGTGATGTCAATCGTAATTTCCCCTCTTTCATTTAGTGAGTCTAGCCAAGGATTTGTCAATTTTATCAACATTCTCAAAGAACCAGCTCTTTGTTGCATTTATTTTTTCTATCTTTTTTTTTCTCAATTTTATTTCTTTCTGCTCTAAGTTTGATTATTTCTTTCCTTCTGCTGACTTTAGGCTTCATTTGTTCTTCCTTTTCTAGTTTTTAAAGATGAAGCATTAGGTTGTTTATTTGGGCTCATTTTTGTTTTAATGGTTGGAGGTAGGCCTGTAATGACATGAAGTTTCCTCTTCTGTCCGTTTTTGCCATGGCCCCAAATTTTTGATATGCTGTCCTATCATTATCATTCATTTCTATGTATCTCTTGATCTCTCTTTTTTATTTCTTCTCTGACCCAGTTATTTTTCAGTAGCATGTTGTTTATTCTCCATGTGTTTGTGATTCTTCCTTGTTTCTTTTTGCAGTTGATCTCTAGTTTCAAAGCATTATAATGGTTGGTATGATTTCAGCTCTCTTATATTTGCTGAGGATATCTCTGTGTCCCAGCATGTGGTCAATTCTTGAGAATGACCTATGTGCACTAGAGAAGAATTTATAAGCAGCTGTTTTGGGATGGAAGGCTCTGTAAATGTCAATTATGTCCAGTTGGATTAAAGTGTCATGTAAGGATGTTATTTCCTTATTGATTATCTGTTTGGATGATCTGTCCATATCTGACAGTGGGGTAGTTAGGCCCTATTATGATAGTGCTTTAGTCTGTTTCTCCCTTTCGTTCTGTTAGTAATTGCTTTATATATTTCGGGGCTTCCTGATTGGGAGCATAGATATTAATAAGTGTTTTGTCTTCTTGGTGAATGATTCCCTTTACCACTATGAAGTGTCCCTCCATATCTTTCTTTACCTTTTTTATTTTCAAGTTTATTTTGTCTGATATTAGTATTGCTACTCCTGCTTTTCTCTGAATGTAATTTGCTTGAAATATCATTTCCACCCTTTCTCTTTGAGTCTATATTTGTCTTTGGAGCTGAGATGTGTCTCCTGGAGGCAGCATATGACTGGGGTTTGTGTTTTGATTTATTCTGCAACTCTGTGCCTTTTTATTGTTGAGCTTAGTCCATTTACACTGAAGATAATTATTGAAATATGAGGTCTTCTTATAGCCATTTTATCTTTTGCTTTTGTGTAGCTAGGTGTTTCCATTGCTTCCTTGTCCTTGTGTTTCCGTTTTTTTTTTTTTTTATCGGCTTTTGTGGGTTTTACCTCTGCTTCTTTTTGTTTTATGTTATATACTTCAGTTTGGAATCCTTGGTGTGTGGTTATAATTACGAATATGTAAAAGATAGTTATATGTATACAGTCATCCATTTTCTTCTATGGGTGCCTTATCTCCTTTTCTCTTTGAGAATTTAGATCTTTGAATCCTCCCCTTTTCAATCATTGTTAT
>NW_011889443.1:16466-17434 GCF_000151845.1 Pteropus vampyrus | reverse complement strand
GGTCTGTCATTCTTTTCTACATCACTGCCTAACTGCTCTTTCTGATGTGAACTCTAACATGCTACTGAGTTTTATTACTGGTCTCCTGATGTTATTCTTTGTTCAGGCTCATGTCCCCACTGCCTACTATAGGCACTGACAAAAACTGATTATCAAACATATATCTCCTAGTGGAGTCTACTTTGAAAGGCAAATTTGAATAAATTAATTTACCTAACATGGTATTAGTGTCACAGATGACTTTAAATATGAGGAAGCAAAAATTTTAACCACATATTTTATTACTATAAAAAATTTTTTCCATGCTGTACATCTACTCATTCAGGTATGGAGGACTGGTATTCATGTACAAGGTTTTTTTTTTTGAAAGAAACATTATCATTGATATATAATATATTTGTTTTAGGCATACAACATAGTGATTAGACCTTTATATGACCTCTCTCTCCAATCCTAATTCTGAGTATTTATCTGAAGAAACCAAAAACACTGATTTAAAAAGATATATGAACCTCTATGTTTGTTGCAGCATTATTTACAATACATGGAAGCTACCTAGGTGTTCATCAATAGATGAATGGATAAAGAAGAGGTGGTACATATATTCAATGGAATGTTACTCAGCCATGAAAAAGGATGAAACCTTCCCCTTTGCAAAGACATGGATGAACTTAGAGGATATTATGCTAAGTGAAATATATTAGACAGAGAAAGGTAAGGTTGGTTTTTTTTCCCATTGGGGTGAAGGATTGGTTAGCATGTTTATGGTTTCTTTATTGAATTATCTTTCTGTTTCTGTTTGAAAACTTACAGTGCTGCATACAGATATAACTTTCCACTGCTCTAAATGAAATATCTTTGCTTCTCTAAATTTTGTCATATCCACAAAGTGGGCAGTGAATAATATCAATATCATCCATAATGTGTCATGATCAAAGTGTAACTCATTAGAGAGCTTGAATTCCTTC
>NW_011889443.1:14245-16416 GCF_000151845.1 Pteropus vampyrus | reverse complement strand
CCACAAAGTGGGCAGTGAATAATATCAATATCATCCATAATGTGTCATGATCAAAGTGTAACTCATTAGAGAGCTTGAATTCCTTCTATTCATTTGATTCAGGTCACAACTTTTGTGAAAAGAGGCATATCTTTACAACTTCTACTGGTTACCTAGAGTGAAAGTCAATGGAGTCACTTTTTAATACAATTATCTGAAATAAACTACAATAACAGATTAATTATCATTGCTACCTTCAAATATTTGTACAAATGCTAAAATGAGAAGCAGATTATTACAATCGATCTTAGTTTTGTTTGCTTTTATTATTGTACCAGCTATTTCTGCATAACGAGCCATCCTAAAAGCACTTGTTTTAATATAATGCCTTTAGATTCGACGGAAACATGGTAGAGTGAGAGACATCCCTAGATCTCTCCCCTTGAAACAACAATAAGCTGAACATCTAAAACTCAACAAAAACACCCAAATTGCACACCAGCATATCTGAGAGTGGGATCTGCGCTTAAGAGCTACCACAGGTCAGAACCCCGGGTGTCAGGTGGTGGACTGGGAGTAATAAAGGAGCTTCCTCTTGCAGCAACTGGAGCTACCTGTAGGAGGAGCGAGAGGGGTAAAGGCGCGGCAACTTTTCTGAACAACCCTGCCTGGAAGTGCCGGGGCTTGTAAGCAGCCGACTGCGACTGGAGGGCCCAGTCATCAGGGCAGAGAGCGAAGAAGCAGGGCAGGACTGCAGAGAAACAACTGATTTTTACTGGTTCTGGTTGCAAAATTGAGGCTGAGCCACAGCTCCCAACCCCAAACCCAGAGGGGCCCTCCCCCCATATCCTCTGAGACCTTCAGGGTGGAGCCCCAGAGGAATATGAGCAAACAATACTGAAACTGCTAGGGAACCAAGAGGCTTAGACACCACGTGCTGGAAACCAAAAGAAAAGTACCTTCTCTGCAGCAGGCTAAAGAGAGACCTTTATATAACAAATCTTCTTTCTGGAAAAACAACATATATACTTCCATTAATGCTGAGGTGGAGAAATAGTCCATTAAACACCATGAACAATCAAGGTGAAAAGACATCTCAGAAAGCAAAAGAAAAATCTCCAGAAAATAAGCTTACAGACACAGAAATATGTGACTTAAATGAAAGAGACTTCAGGATGGTACTTCTGAAAAAACTCAATGAGATCCAAAACAAATCATATCAACAATTTCAAGAACTGAAAATACAACTAGATGAGCAGAGCAAGAAGACTGAAACCCTCAAGAAGAACAGAATTATATTCTGGAGAAGAAGAACGCACTGCAAGAGTTGAAAAATTAAATAGCAAGCCTGAGAAAGAGAGTCGACCAAATGGAGGAATGGATCAGTGATAGTGAACACAGAAATCTAGAAATAAATCAGAAGGAAGAAGAGAGAAACCGAAGAATGAAAAACAATGAAAGAGAAATGCAAGAACTAGCTGATACCATCAGGAGAGGAAACATGAGAATAATAGACATTACTGAAGGTGAGGAAGAGTAGAAGGGACTAGAAAGCATTTTCAGACAAATAGTGGACGAGAATTTCCCAAATGTAAGGAATGAGCTGGAGCTTGAAATTCAGGAAGACAACAGAACACCCAATTATCTCAACCCAAAAAGGCTTTCACGAAGACACATCAAAAATCAATGACAACGATAGAATTCTAAAGGCAGCCAGGGAGAAGAAAAAGATAACATATAAAGGAAAACCCATTAGATTATCATCAGACTTCTCAGCACAGACTGTATAAGCCAGAAAGGAATGGAAACAAATATTTAAAATATTAAGTGGAAGGAACTACCAGCCTTGAATAATGTATCCAGTTAAGCTCTACTTTAGATATGAAGGAGAAATCAAGACCTTCCCAGACTACAAAAACTGAGAGAATTCTCCACTATGAGGCTTGCACTACAGGAAATACTGAAAGGGGTCAGCTCATCTAAAAAAAATAACAAAACAACAAAAATACGTAATTAGGAGTAAAGTGACTATCAGGCAAGTAGAAGCAGAAGAGTGCAACCCTTATTAAGAGCAGGGCATTATAACTTCAATAATAAGAAGTGGATTGTTATAACAAGATAGTAATGAATGTTCAGCATACATAGGGACAAATTGAGACAAAAATGATTGAAAATGGGAGGATTCAGAGATC
>NW_011889443.1:12205-12663 GCF_000151845.1 Pteropus vampyrus | reverse complement strand
ACATTGCTTCAAACAGATGTTGTGAGAAATAAATGAAATGTTAGATGTGGTTTGCCGAGTCCAAAGAAAACATTCAGGCAGTGACATCAGAAGCATGGAAGCATGAGAAGACCTCCAGGCCTCTTTTCAAGTTACAACAAGTTGGACAGCTATGATTCAACAAAAGATTTCTTGTTTAACACACAAACACATCTGAGGGATCTGCGCATTGAGACGCCCGAAGATAGTGTATGGGAGTGAACAGGGGAGACAGGCTGGGAAGTATAGAGATGGGATAGAGATGCAGTCTGGTACTCATTCCGGCCCAGGAAACATGATAACACTGAAGAGTCAGGGTATAACCCTCCCTGGGCAGATCAGAGTGGCAGAAGCAGCAATCAGGCCTGGGTGGCTGGTACACATTGAGGCTGAGCCCAGGGTTGGGGCAGAGAAGCAAAGAGTAGCAGCATTCCACAAGC
>NW_011889443.1:10615-12155 GCF_000151845.1 Pteropus vampyrus | reverse complement strand
AGAAAGAAATGAAAGTAAAAACAAAAGAACGATAGAAAAAAAAATGCAACAGAGAGTTGGTTCTTTGAGAAAGTTAATAAAATTGACAAACCCCTGCTAGACTCACTATAGAAAAAAGAGAAAAGACACAAATAAACAAAATCAGGAATGAAAGAGGGGAAATTATGACTGACATTGCAGAAATACAAACAATCATACAAGAATACTATGAAAAAGTATATAACACCAAAATTGATAACCTAGAAGAAATGAACCAGTACTTAGAAAAGTACAACCTTCCTAGACTGAATCAAGAAGAACTGGAAAATCTAAATAGACCGATCAGCAGTATGGAAATTGAAACAATCATCAAAAACCTACCAAAAAGTAAAAGTCCAGGACCAGATGGCTTCACCAGTGCATTATACCAAGCATTCAAAGAAGATTTAATACCTATTCTCCTCAAACGCTTCCAAAAAATCGAAGAGGAGGCAATACTTCTCAACTCATGCTATGAGGCCAGTATTACTCTGATACCAAAACCTGGTAAGGATAACACAGAAAAAGAAAACTACAGACCAATATCTCTCATGCACACAGATGCAAAAATTCTAAATAAGATACTAGCGAACCAAATATAGCAACATATTAAAAAGGTTATACGCCACAACCAAGGGGGCTTCATCCCAGGGGCACAGAGTTGGTTCACATACGCAAATCGATTGATGTGATGCACCACATAAACAAATTAACAAATAAGAATCATATGATCCTATCAATAGATGCAGAAAAAGCCTTAGACAATATACAGCATCCATTTATGATCAAAACGATTCACAAAATTGGTACAGAAGGTTAGTACCTTAACATAATAAAGGCCATATATGATAAACCCTCAGCCAACAATATAGTTAATGGTAAAAACTAAAAACCTTTCCTCTAAGATTGGGAACAAGGCAAGGCTGTCCACTATCACCACTGTTATTCAATATAACATTGGAGATCCTAGTGAGCGCAATCAGGCAATAGAAAGATATAAAATGCATCCAAACAGGAAACGAAGAAGTCGAACTGTCATTATTTGCAGATGACATGATTCTCTCTATAAAAAACCCTAAAGACTCCATAAGAACACTACTAGAAACCTAAAGCATTATACAGATTTAATGCAATCCCCATCAAAATCTCATCAGCCAAAAACATACAGTGGAGAAAGGAAAGTCTATTCAATAAATGGTGCTGGGAAAACTGGAAAACCACCTGCAAAGGAATGAAGCTAGATTGTTGTCTATCGCCACACACCAAAATTAACTCAAAATAGATTAAGAACCTGAATATAAGACCTGAAACAATAAAATATATAGAAGAAAACATAGGAATCAAACTCAAGGACCTTGGACTTAAAGAAGATTTTCTAAATTTGACCTCAAAAGGAAGGGAAGTTAAAGCAAAAATAAATGAATGGGACTTCATCAAACTAAAAAGCTTCTGCTCAGCAAAAGAAACCATCAACAAGATAAAGAGACAACCAACCGAATGGGAAAATATATTTGCAAGCAAC
>NW_011889443.1:7112-8488 GCF_000151845.1 Pteropus vampyrus | reverse complement strand
GAAGGTAAAGTGAAAAAATAAACATTGCTTCAAACAGATGTTGTGAGAAATAAATGAAATGTTAGATGTGGTTTGCCGAGTCCAAAGAAAACATTTAGGCAGTGACATCAGAAGCATGGAAGCATGAGAAGACCTCCAGGCCTCTTCTTTTCAAGTTACAACAAATTGGACAGCTATGATTCAACAAAAGATTCCTTGTTTAACACACAAACACACCTGAGGGGTCTGCGCATTGAGACGCCCGAAGATAGTGTATGGGAGTGAACAGGGGAGACAGGCTGGGAAGTATAGAGAAGGGATAGAGATGCAGTCTGGTACTCATTCCGGCCCAGGACACATGATAACACTGAAGAGTCAGGGTATAACCCTCCCTGGGCAGATCAGAGCGGCAGAAGCAGCAATCAGGCCTGGGTGGCTGGTACACATTGAGGCTGAGCCCAGGGTTGGGGCAGAGAAGCAAAGAGTAGCAGCATTCCACAAGCTGCCATCACCAGACAAAGAAAGCCAAAAACACGGAAACCTGCCTACCTACTTGGCATTAAAATCCTCACTCGGCAAATCACCGAAGAGCAGAAGCAATTTTCTAGACTAAAGGGTCTATATTCATTGTGGTTGAACCCATTAGAAAGAAGGAAGCCTCAGACACTGGAGTCCTGTTCCACTTGTCCGCTCCTCCTCCATCCATTGTAGCAGAGCCTGAGCAGTAGAGGCATCTGAGACACCTCAGACTGAGAAGTGTGGCTGCAGGAAAGTGGTGCAGGGAACACACAGACCAAAAGACCCATAGCCCGTCACAGCCCACCATGGAGGTGGTGTCCTGAGACTGAGGTGACCACTGTATAAAGGGGACACTCACTTGGTCTGGGAATACAGAGCATTTTCCATGACTGAGGCAATATTGCCCTACAGAGATTCCAGTAGCCCCAATAGTAGTTAAGAGAGAATAAACTTATATACATGTACCACATCTTCTTTATAAGATTTTACACAGCTATAGGCAAAGATGAAATACTGCCATTTGTGACAACATGAATGGATCTTGAGATTATTATGCTAAGCAAAATAAGTCAGACAGAAAAAGCTGAGAACCATATGATTTCACTCATATGTGGGATATAAAACTGAAAGCCACAAACAAACAAGATAAGCAGGGACTCATAAACACAGACAGCAGTTTAGTGGTTAACAGAGGGAAGTGGAGGGAGGTAGATAAGGATCAAGAGGGTCAAATATATGGTGACAGAAGGAAGTTTAACTCTGGTGAAGACACAATGCAATATACATATGATGTATTATTGAACTATACATTTGAAACTTATAAATTTAATTAAAAACCCCAATAAATTTAATTTAAAAAAGAGAGAAATCAAACTTGT
>NW_011889443.1:4746-5023 GCF_000151845.1 Pteropus vampyrus | reverse complement strand
GCTCCAATCAAAAGACATAGCATAGTCATAAACACTCAGCTACAACTGGAGGGCACAAAAAACCCACACAAGGGACACTCCTGCAGCACCTGTGGGACCCATGCACAGTCTCCCTGGATAACTTTGTTAATTATATAAATGTCTAACCACTATGCTGTACACCTGAAACTAATATAAAGTAATATTGAATGTGAACTTTAATTGAAAAAAAAAAAACCCTAAAAAAAGATGTAAGGTGGCTGAATGGAAAAGAAAACAAATCTATACATATACTGCC
>NW_011889443.1:3660-4696 GCF_000151845.1 Pteropus vampyrus | reverse complement strand
AAAAAAAAAACCCTAAAAAAAGATGTAAGGTGGCTGAATGGAAAAGAAAACAAATCTATACATATACTGCCCACAAGAGACCCATTCAGGTCAAAAGACACCCACTGACTGAAAATGAAGGGAAGGAAAAAGATATTAATGAAAAGGAAATTAATAAAATGAAAACAAAACAAAACAAAACAAAAAGCTGGGTAACAATACTTACATCAGACAAAATAGGCTTTTAAACAACAAGAGACAAAGAAGGACCCTGTAATCCCCACTTCTGGGTATTTATCCAAACAAATTCAAAACACTACTTTGAGGGGATGTGTGAACCCATATGTTCATTGCAGCTTTATTTTCAGTAGCCAAGATATAGAGGCAACCTGAATGTCCATCGATAGATGAATGGATAAAGAAGAGGTGATACATATATAGAGTGGAATATTACTTATCCATAAAATGAATGAAATCTTCACATCAGCAAAAACATGGATGGGCCTAGAGGGTATCGTGCTGATTGGAGAAAGTCAGACAGAGAAAGACAAATGCCATATGATTTCACTTATGTGGAATCTAAAGAATGAAATAAATGAAAAAACAAAATGGAAACATATTTATAGATACAGAGAGCATTTTGACAGTTGCCAGATGGGAGGGAGGTTGGGGCGGGGAGTGGGTGAAAAAGGGTAAGGAATTAAGGTGTTCAAATTTCCAGTTATAAAATCATTATACCAATCATTTGGATGTAAAGTACGGCCAAAGAATATAGTCAATAATTTCGTAATAACTATGTATGGCGTCAGATGGGTACTAGACTTATTGGGGTGATCACTTTGTAAGTTATAAAAATGTGTAATCACTATGATGTTCACCTAAAAATAATACAATATGGTATGTCAACTCCAATTAAAAAATATTAAAAAAAAGAAAAAAGATAAATATGGTATGAGCCATTAGAAGTAGCATTATGAAATAAAATCTTCAAACAGCAAAATTTACAAGAGGATATGATTGTAAAATTAAATTGTAGTACTATTTCTGTTAGAAAATT
>NW_011889443.1:0-2174 GCF_000151845.1 Pteropus vampyrus | reverse complement strand
GTGAAGGCCACTGGGTATAGTGGTCAGGAGCATGGATCCTGGGCCCAGGCTGCCTGGGTTCAAATCCCAGCTCTGTTGCTTACTACCTGTGTGACCCTGGCCAAAAATTGAGCCTCTCTGTGCTTCAAGCTGGTAAGAACAGTATGTATTATACAGGGTTCTTATAAGGATGGAAAGAGTTAACACCTCGGAACTGTGCCTGGCACAAAGAAATGGCTTCATGTGTGGTGTTTGTTTTTTTCAGTATGTTACATACCTGAAATCATCTTGTGTGTATCTCTTTATCTTTGGTTTACAGGCTGTGTCTTCCTACTCTAAGATGTCATAGTGACCCTCGTCGGTGCCTGGACCAGCACTTGGCACATCACATTTGCTCAGTAAATATTTGGTAGATATATTAATTCATTTATGTATCCTCTACCTTCATCAAATGTCACCACACCCCTTAAGTGTCAGCCACATCTCCCTCCACTCCTCCTCCCCATCCCTCTTTCTTGACTATTCTTAATGACCTGGACTTGGATCCAAACTCCACCACTTGTTAGCTCCATGACCTTGGGCAATCACTCGCTTGGTGTAGTCAGGTTCCCTAAGACCAACCTCATGTTCAGTGAGGACTCACAGAACTCAGCAAAGCTGTTACTTTCATGCTACAGTTTATTACAGTGAAAGTGTGCAGATTACAATCAGCTAAGGGAAGAGGTACATGTGATAGGGTACAGGAGAGAACAGGAGTGAGCTTCCAGTTGACTTTTCCAGTGGAGTTGTATCGACAGCACTTCATTCTTCCAGCGATGATGTGTGACAACATGCATGGAGTATGAGCCAACTAGGGAGGGTCACGTGAGCCTTGGCGTCCAGGGGTTTTGTTGGGGTCTGGTCACATAGACATGACTGCCTTCCTGCAAGGCTGACCTTAGTCTCCAGCTCTTTCAGAGGTTAAGCTGATACTGTGTGGCCAAATGCCCCACTATAAGTCACATTGTAAGCATAGACTATCTATTCATAGTGGCCCAGGGTCTCCGGATAAAGAAAGAAACTCTTATCAGGCAGGACATTGAAAAGGCTTAGAAGCTGTCTCTCAGGAGCCAGACAAGAGCCAAACCTTTCTTTGGAATGTGCAGGATGTGGACAACCCAGGCCTGCTAAATTAATCCCTATGGTATACCTAGAATTCTTCAACCTCAGTTTCCATATCTGTAATATAAGGACAATAATGGTCCCCTCCAAGAAGTGACCCTCACTCAATCAGAAGGCTCTACACCAACCTCCGTCCCATTAGCCTTTCTCTTCAGCATGTCCAGGTGATAATAATAACAGCTGACTCTCAAAAAACACTGGCCTCTTGCCAGGCACTTTTCTACATGCTTTATGCAGATTAAACATAATCTTCATGGCAACTTTACAATATTGATGCAATTATACTCCCATCTTTGCTAGTGGAAACAGCCAAAGCACAGAGAAGTTCAGACAACCTCCCCAAGTCACACAGCTGGTATGCAAATTCACACAGCTAGTAAGTAGGAGAACCTGGATCTGGATGCCCACAATCTGGATCCAGGCTCCAGAAACTGTTTACTATTCAGTCATTAGGCCTCTTATCTGAAATTTACACTAGTTGCGAACTTTGGAGACTCAGACAGTCCAACAGGGCAGGACTTGGGCCTGCCTCAGTACCTTCTCTCTCCTCAAGGCAAAGCACAGCATCAGGCACACTATAGATGTTCAATAAATACTATTTAATGAACAAATGAATGTTCTCAAAAAGCTTATGTGTCCTCTTTAAAAAGAAAACTCAAGATCAGAAATCTAAGTTTCCCTATTAAGAATTGAAGTCAGCTTTTAATCTGTCGAGTGCTTGATAAACAGCCCTGGACAAGTCTCAAGGCAAATACATTTTGCTGTGTTTGCTTTTTTTCTGATTCTTGACTCCTGAAGAGAAAGAGATAAGGACTTACCTAATTCTATAGAAACATGTAAATTTTTTCAACCAATGAGGGAAAAAAGAGAAAAGAAAAAAATAGAGCTACCATATATTCCAGTAACCTCACTTCTTGGTATATAGTTGAAGGAAATAAAATCACTATTGCAAAAATATATCTGCATCCACTCCATGTTTATTGCAGCATTATTCACAAGAGCAAAGACATGAAAACAACCTAAGCCTCCACCAA
>NW_011889442.1:139362-140317 GCF_000151845.1 Pteropus vampyrus | reverse complement strand
TCCCGCTGCATTCATACGGGTGGTCAGGCGCCGTCTGGTGACAGTGTTGATCTCCTGTGCTCCCTCCTGAGCTGCAGGGACATGGGGAAGAGATGGGATTTGGCCATCGTGCCCGAGACAGAGCTCCAAGAGGCGGGCAGTGCCGTGAGTTTCGTCCCGGTCCCGCTGAGGTGTTGGCATCTCGATCATTCTCTGGAGATTGGAGCTGCGGGCGTCAGGGCGAGCGACGTTGCGGGAACTGTCGGCTGCATTACTGGGCACCCCGGAGGGGTCGGACAGCACCCCCAGGAGGTCCCCGACCACGGAAACTGGCCGTCGTCTGTGAGGTAGGAGAGGAGAGAGTGTGTCGCCCTGGTCGCCAGCACACTTCGGAGATAGACGTGGCCCCGGCGTGTAAGGAGCTCAAGGAGGTTGCGACAGGCTCACGTTGAGTCCCGGGGCGGGACTCGACTGGTCTCGACCTTTTTGTGTCTCGCTTCAGGCTGGGAACTGGCCCGGACAGTACCCAGAGCCCTGGGTAGGAGGCCACCGGCCGCCCGCTGTCTTTCGCGGGCCTGATCCTCAGGGCTCCCCTGCAGAAATGTCAGCTCACATTGGCAACACAGGTTCAGTGGCTCCTGCCCGTGGGCACGAACACGACAGTTCTGGGTCGGGAGCAATGGGTCAAGTCTAATGGACCATGAGACCGTGAGGGCGAATTGACCTGTCGACCAGCCCTGTCACCCGTTCCGGTGCCCGAAAACGGTATTTTGTGGCACATTAGGCGAGGACACGCTCCCCGGAGGTGCAGGGCTCAGGTCTGACCATGACGCCCACCTGACTCTGTCCCAATTGTTGGCGTGGCCAGCCTGGGTCTAGGCAGAGCCTCTCACGGGCGCACCTGTTCTCACTCCACCTGGAGCTTCGCAGAAGTGAAGGGATGGGATTTGGCCTCGGTGCCCGAGGCAGAGTTCCA
>NW_011889442.1:132810-134517 GCF_000151845.1 Pteropus vampyrus | reverse complement strand
GCTCCATTCTTCTGGCTGATGCCACCCGCCTGGATGTGGGAAGTGGCTCCAGTGAGCCCCGGGCTTGGCTGCGGTCCTGTGTCCGGGCTCAAAAACGAAAGGGCGGCGGGTGTCCTCATGCCGGGCACACACCGTGCAGGAGCCTCCTGCGGACAAGGCGACTGTACCACGAAGGCTTCGTGTACGGTCGTCAGGCATATTCCTTCCGAGACTGTGGCCCGCTGCCGCATGGGAAGGTCGATGAGGTTGACACAGTCCCTCCAGGTGCTGTCTCCAGGGCTCCACTTGAGCTTCGCAGAGCCATGCACATGATCGTTCGCGCTCTCCTGGCCAGAGGCCACTCGCACGCACGAGAGAGGACACTCTGCTGGCTGAGCCACCAGCCTCTCCTCCCAGCTCCGGCCCAGATAAGAGTCGCGCTTTGAGGTGGACCGATTAAGATTGGATGACGTGACGGCCCGCGGTGGGCCGTGGCTGCCCGTGATGACGATTCATCTGGCTAGCGGTTGCTACCTGGTGGCCGCTGTTAGTTTTCTCGCCCGGAGCTCCGTGGAAATTGGAAGGAGTGGGATTTGGCCACAGTGCCCGAGGCAGAGTTCCAGGAAGCCGGCGGCATTATCAGGTTTGTCCCGGTCGCGTGCGGATGTTAATGTTTTGTCCAGTCACTGCAGATTGTATCTGCAGGAGATTGAGGGAGTGACTGTGCAAGTCCCAGTGAAGGTGGTGGCACCCTGGCGGGGGTCGACCAGCACCAGCCACTGGCCCTACCCCGCGGAAGGCTACGAGTGTTGCCGCAGGAGAACAGGAGATGGTGTCCGGCACCCGTACAGCCGCACACAGCAGAGATGAAGGCCACCCTGGGTCCCAACATCCCGAATGCGTTTCTCAAATTTTCTGGTCTGTCTTCCGCAGTGGAAAAATGTGGAAATCGACATGGGGCCGGGGTACGAGGCCGCGGGCGGGCCGGGTCCTGGTGAGTCCTGGGCGTCTGATGCTTCTCTGCCGAAATGCGGACAGACCAGGCCCTGCGTGTGGACGCAAATAGTCGAGCTCTGGCGTGGCAGCGATGGGGACGTCCTTGGCTGCGCCATGGTCAAGGGGCTTTCAGTGACCTGTACGACCACCCCTTTACCAGTTGCAATTCTCGAAATTTGTATTATCTTCTGACACGTGAGCCAAGACCCGCTCTGCGGTGTTAGTGGCCGATGTGGTCGGCACCCCTGGCGCACAGAGCTCCGGGCATGACATTGACCGTACTCGGATCCGTTCCTCTGGCCGATGCCGCCCGCCTGGATGTGGGAGCCGCCGCCCGGGGCTAAGGCTACGGTCTTGTTTCTGGGCTCCAATGTGGAAAGGCCGCAGGAGTCCTCACACCGGACACACGCCACGTCTGGACCCTAGTGATGACAGGGCGACTGCTCCACACAGACTTTGTGCCCCATGGTCAAGCGTCTTCCTCAGGAATCTGTGGCCCGCCATCACATGAGAGAGTCGGTGAGGCTAATGCAGCCCGTCCGGTTGCTGTCTGCGGTGCTCCCTTGGGGCTTCGCAGAGCCATGCACGTGATCGCTCGCGCTCTCCTGGTCGAAACCACATGCACGCACGAGAGGATGCTGCTTCCTGAGCTGCCGGCCTCTCCTTAGAGTTCGGGCCCAGACAAGAGTCACGCTCCGAGGTGGACCGATTAGGAATGGAGGATGTGATGGC
>NW_011889442.1:130352-132528 GCF_000151845.1 Pteropus vampyrus | reverse complement strand
CCGCGGTACTGGGAAGACATATTGACCTGTGGACTGTTGCTGTCACCCACTGCTTTTCCCGAAAATGGTATTTTGTGCTGCATTGGGCAAGGATGTGCTCCCTAGGGGTGCAGGGCTGAGTTCTGACCATGACACCCACCTGGCTGTCACGATTGTTGGCGTGGCCAGCCTGGGTCTAGGCAGAGCCTCTCACGGGCACACCTGTTCTCACTCACTTTGAGCTCCGCAGAAGTGAAGGGATGGGATTTGGCCTCGGTGCCCGAGGCAGAGTTCCAGGAGGCCGGCGGCGTTTTCAGTTTTTTCCCGGTCACGGGGGGATGGTGATGTTTCGTCCAGTCACCAGAGATTGTATCTGCAGGAGTTTGAGAGAGTTGACTGGGCAAGTCCCAGTGAAAGTGCTGTGTGCTCTGGAGTGGGCCAACCAGCACCGGCCGTTGGCCCTACTCCGTGTAAAGCGATGCGGGTTGCCTCAGGAGAGCGGGAGACGGTGTCCCTCCCGCGGATGGCCGCACACCGCAGATGTGAAGCCCAGCTTGGGTCGCAACATCCCAGACGCGTTTTTGAAATTTTCCGGTCTAGTTTCCACTGCGGAGAATGTGGAAACGGACATGAGGCCTGGGGTAGGAGGCCGCGGGCTGGCCCGCTCCTGGTGAGTCCTGGGCGTCGGAGGCTTCTCTGCCGAAACGTGGACAGACCCAGCTCTGCGCGTGGAGGCAAACAGTTGTGCTCCGGCGCGGTAGGGAGGACGACGTCCGTGGATGATCCGTGGTCAGGGAGCCTTCGGTGACCTGTGGGACCCACCCCATCACCAGCTGCAGTTCTCAAAATCCGTATTTTCCGACACGTCAGCCAAGACCCACTCTGCGGTGTTAGTTGCCGATGAGGTCGGCATCCCTGGTGCACAGAGCTCCGGGCATGACATTGACCGCACTCGGATCCGTTCCTCTGGCTGATGCCGCCCGCCTGGAGGTGGGAACTGACTCCCGTGAGTCCGGGGCTCCAGCGCGGAAGGGCCTTCGGTGTCCTCATGCCGGGCAGCAGCCGCTACTGGAGCCTGCTGTGGAAAGGGCGACCGCACTACACAGGCTTCGTGTGCCCCATGGTCAGGCGTCCTCCTCCCGAGTCTGTAGCCCGCCGTCGCTTGAGAAGGCTGTCGAGGCTGACGCAGCCCCTCCGGTTGTCTTCGGAGCTCCCCTGGAGCTTAGAGTCATGCCCGTGATCGCTCGGGCTCACCTGGCTGGAGCCCACCGGTGCGCGTGAGAGAGGACGCTCTGTTTGCTGAGCCGCCAGCCTCTCCTCCCAGCTTGGGCCCGGGCAAGAGTGGCGCTCCGAGGGGGACCGGTTACAATTGGATGACGTGATGGCCCTTGGTGGGCCGTGGCTGCACATGATGAGAATGATCCTGCTGACGGTCGCTACCTGGTGGCCGCTGTTATCCCTCCCCGGAGCTCCGTGGAAATCAGGAGTGGGATTTGGTTACTGAACCCGAGGCCCATCTCCTGTTGTGTAGCCGAAATCCGCATTTTCTTCCGCCATGTTAGCCCACACCCGCTCTGCGGTGTTAGTGGGTGACGAGGTCGCTCCCTGGCGCAGAGCTCCGGGCATGACCATGTCGCCCACCCGGCTCTGTCCCGACTGCTGGAGTGGGCAGCCTGGGTCTAGGCAGAGCCTGTCACGGGCGCGGCAGGTCTCGCTCCTCTTGGAGCTCCGCAGGAGTGAAGGGATGGGATTTGGCCTCGGTGCCCGAGGCGGAGTTCCAGGAGGCCGGCGGCGTTATCAGGTTTGCCCCGGTCATGCGTGGATGTTAATGTTTTCTCCAGTCTCCGGAGATTGTATCTGCAGGAGATTGAGGGAGCGACGGTTTGGGCAAGTCCCAAGGAAAGTGTTGGGCACCCTAGAGGGGTCGACCAGCACCAGACACTGGCCCTAACCCACGAAAGGCTACGAAGGTTGCCTGGGGAGAACAGGAGACGGTGTCCTGCCCGCGGATGCCCGCACACCACTGAGGTGAAGGCCAGCCTGGGTCCCAACATCCCGAATGAGTTTCTCAAATTTTCTGGTCTGGCTTCTATGGTGGAGAATGTGTAATGGACACGAAGCCCGGCATAGGAGGCCGCGGGCCGGCTGGCTCCTAGTGCGTCCTGGGCAAGGGAGACCTCTCCGTGGAAACGCGGAC
>NW_011889442.1:128435-130302 GCF_000151845.1 Pteropus vampyrus | reverse complement strand
AATGGACACGAAGCCCGGCATAGGAGGCCGCGGGCCGGCTGGCTCCTAGTGCGTCCTGGGCAAGGGAGACCTCTCCGTGGAAACGCGGACGGACCCGGCCCTGTGCTTGGGCACGAACACCGGAGCTGTGGCGCGGAGGGACGGGTCGTCGTTGGACGCGCCGTGGTCAAGGAGCCCTCCGTGACCAGTGGTACCGCCTCGTACCTGATTGTGGTTCCCAGAATCCGTATTTTGTTCCACCGCGTAAGCCAAGACCCACTCTGCGGTGTTAGTGGCCCATGGGGTCAGTTCCACGGAGCACAGAGCTCTGGGCATGACCATGACACCGCTCGGCTCCATTCTGGCTGATGCCACCCGCCTGGATGTGGGAAGTGGCTCCAGTGAGCCCCGGGCTTGGCTGCGGTCCTGTGTCGGGCTCAAAAACGAAAGGGCGGCGGGTGTCCTCATGCCGGGCACACACCGTGCAGGAGCCTGCTGCGGACAAGGCGACTGTACCACGAAGGCTTCGTGTACGGTCGTCAGGCATACTCCTTCCGAGACTGTGGCCCGCTGCCGCATGGGAAGGTCGATGAGGTTGACACAGTCCCTCCAGGTGCTGTCTCCGGGGCTCCACTTGAGCTTCGCAGAGCCATGCACATGATCGTTCGCGCTCTCCTGGCCAGAGGCCACTCGCACGCACGAGAGAGGACGCTCTGCTGGCTGAGCCACCAGCCTCTCCTCCCAGCTCCGGCCCAGATAAGAGTCGCGCTTTGAGGTGGACCGATTAAGATTGGATGACATGACGGCCCGCGGTGGGCCGTGGCTGCCCGTGATGACGATTCATCTGGCTAGCGGTTGCTACCTGGTGGCCGCTGTTAGTTTTCTCGCCCGGAGCTCCGTGGAAATTGGAAGGAGTGGGATTTGGCCACAGTGCCCGAGGCAGAGTTCCAGGAAGCCGGCGGCGTTATCAGGTTTGTCCCGGTCGCGTGCGGATGTTAATGTTTTGTCCAGTCACTGCAGATTGTATCTGCAGGAGATTGAGGGAGTGACTGTGCAAGTCCCAGTGAAGGAAAGTGTTGGGCGCCCTAGAGGGGTCGACCAGCACCAGACACTGGCCCTAACCCACGAAAGGCTACGAAGGTTGCCTGGGGAGAACAGGAGATGGTGTCCTGCCCGCGGATGCCCGCACATCACTGAGGTGAAGGCCAGCCTGGGTCGCAACACCCCGAATGAGTTTCTCAAATTTTCTGGTCTGGCTACTATGGTGGAGAATGTGTAATGGACACAAAGCCCGGCATAGGAGGCCGCGGGCCGGCTGGCTCCTAGTGCGTCCTGGGCAAGGGAGACCTCTCCGTGGAAACGCGGACAGACCCGGGCCTGTGCTTGGGCACAAACACCGGAGCTGTGGCGCGGAGGGACGGGTCGTCATTGGACGCGCCGTGGTCAAGGAGCCCTCCGTGACCAGTGGTACCGCCTCGTCCCTGGTTGTGGTTCCCAGAATCCGTATTTTCTTCCACCGCGTAAGCCAAGACCCACTCTGCGGTGTTAGTGGCCCATGGGGTCGGTTCCACGGAGCACAGAGCTCTGGGCATGACCATGACACCGCTTGGCTCCATTCTTCTGGCTGATGCCACCCACCTGGATGTGGGAAGTGGCTCCAGTGAGCCCCGGGCTTGGCTGCGGTCCTGTGTCCGGGCTCAAAAACGAAAGAGCGGCGGGTGTCCTCATGCCGGGCACACACCGTGCAGGAGCCTGCTGCGGACAAGGCGACTGTACCACGAAGGCTTCGTGTCCGGTCGTCAGGCATACTCCTTCCGAGACTGTGGCCCGCTGCCGCATGGGAAGGTCGATGAGGTTGACACAGTCCCTCCAGGTGCTGTCTCCGGGG
>NW_011889442.1:121357-127145 GCF_000151845.1 Pteropus vampyrus | reverse complement strand
GGTCAAGGAGCTTTCAGTGACCTGTACGACCACCCCATCACCAGTTGCGGTTCTCGAAATTCGTATTATCTTCTGACACGTGAGCCAAGACCCGCTCTGCGGTGTTAGTGGCCGATGTGGTCGGCACCCCTGGCGCACAGAGCTCCGGGAGTGACCAAGACCCCTTCCTTGACTTCGTTCCTCTGCCTGACGCTGCCCGCCTGGATGTGGAAGCCGCCTCTTTGTACACGGGGCTTACAACGCGTTCCTGTCTCTGGGCTGCAGTGCGGAAGGGCAGCGCGTGTCCTCACATCGGGCACAGGGCGAATCTGCAGTCGGCTGCGTACAGGGCGACTGTCTCACACAGGCTTCGTGCAGCTAAGTCAGGCGTCCTCCTCCCGAGTCTGTGGCCCTCCGTCGCCGAAGAAGGTCGACAAGGATGATGCAGCGCCTCATTTCATGTCTCCGAGGCTCCCCTCAGGCTTCGCAAAGCCATGCGTGTGATCGGTCACGCACATGAGACGATGCTCTGTGTGCTGAGCCACCAGCCTCTCCTCCCAGCTCGGGCCCGGGCAAGAGTCGTGCTCTGAGGTGGACTGATTAAAATTGGGTGACATGGTGGGCCGTGGCCTCCCTTGAGGATGATCCATCCGGTTGACGGTTGCCACCAGGTGTCCGCTGTGAGTTTTCTCGGCCCGGAGCTCTGCGGAAATCCGAAGGAGTGGATTTGGCCATGGTGGCCAGGCCCGTGACTAGTTGCGTAACCGAAATCCGTAGTTTATTCTGTCACAGTAGCCAAGAACTGCTCTGCGGTGTTAATGGCCGATGAGGTCGGCTCCCCGGCGCACAGAGCTCCGGCTATGACCATGTCGCCCACCCGGCTCTGTCCCGACTGCTGGAGTGGCCAGCCTGGGTCTAGGCAAAGCCTCTCATGGGCGCGGCTGTTCTCGCTCCTCTTGGAGCGACGCAGAAGTGAAGGGTTGGGATTTGGCCTCGGTGCACGAGGCAGAGTTCCAGAAGGCCGGCGGCGTTATCAGGTTTGTCCCGATCACGCACGGATGTTGATGTTTCCTCCAGTCACTGGAGATTGTATCTGCAGGAGTTTGAGAGAGTTGACTGGGCAAGTCCCAGTGAAAGTGCTGTGTGCTCTGGAGTGGGCCAACCAGCACCAGTCGTTGGCCCTAGCATGCGAAAGGCGACGAGGGTTGCCGCGAGAGAACAGGAGACGTCCCGCCCGCGGACGCCCGCACACCGCAGAGGTGAAGGCCAGGCTGGCTCCCGAAATCCCATATGTGTTTCTCAAATTTTCACTCCTGGCTTCTGCTGTGGAGAACGGGGAAACGGACACGGAGCACATGGTTGGAGGCCACGAGACGGCCGGGTCCCTGTGAGTCCTGGGTGCCCAGGCTTCTCAGCGGAGTTGGGGCATGGTAGGGACGAGGGTGTGGATGGATGCGCCGTGGTCCAAAGAACCCTCTGTAACCTGCATCGTGACCAGCCGCGGTAAATGAAATCCTCCACGTAAGCCAAATTCGCTTTTCGGTGTTTGTGGCCATTGTGGTCGGCTCCCTGGGAGCCAGAATTCTCTGCCTGACCATGACTGCATTCCCCCGTGCTCATCTGGCTGATGCCGCCCGCCTGGATGTTGGAACAGGCTCCCGAGCGCCAGGGGCTTGGGCCGTGGTATTCTCTGGGCTCCAGCGTGGAAGGGCAGCGGGTGTCCTCACGTCGGGCACACGGCGGTGCTACAGTCCGCTGCGTACTGGGCGACAGCCCCACGCAGGCTTCCTGCTCCTAGGTCAGGCGTCTTCCTCCCGAGTCTGTGGCCCTCCGTCGCCTAAGAAGGTCGACGAGGCTGACGCAGCGCCTCGTTTGCTGTCTCTGAGGCTCCCCTCAGGCTTCGCAAAGCCATGCACGTGATCACTCGCGCCTTCCTGGCCGAAGCTGAGCCGCCAGCCTCTCCTCCCGGCTCCGGCACGGGCTAGAGTCGCGCTCTGAGGTGGACCGATTAAGCTTGGATGACGTGATGGTGCGTGGTGGATGGTGGCCGTCGGTGATGACGAACCATCCTACTGACTGTCGCCACCTCATAGCCGCTGTTATAGTTTTCTCGGCCCGGAGCTCCGCGGAAACTCGAAGGACTGGATTTGGCCATGGTGCCCGAGGCCCATCACCAGTCGCATAACCGAAATCCGTATTTTCTTCCATCACCGCTCTGCGGTGTTACGGGCCGAGGAGCTCGGCTCCCTGGCGCGCAGAGCTCCGGGCATGACCATGTCGCCCACCCGGCTCTGTCCCGACTGTTGGCCTGGCCAGCCTGGGTCTAGGCAGAGCCTCTCACGGGCGCAGCTGTTCTCTCTACTTTGAGCTCCGCAGGAGTGAAGGGATGGGATTTGGCCTCAGTGCCCGAGGCGGAGTTCCAGGAGGCCGGCGGCGTTATCAGGTTTGTCCCGGTCACGGGTGGATGTTGATGTTTTGTCCAGTCACCGGAGATTGTATCTGCAGGAGTATGAGTGAGTGACTGGGCAAGTCCCAGGGACGGTGGTGGGCAACCTGAAGGTGGTCGACCAGCACCGGACAGCGGCCCTAACCCACGGAAGGCGACCACGGTTGCTCGGGAGAACAGGAGATCGTGTCCTGCACTCGGACGCCCACACACCACAGGGGAAGGCCAACCTGGGTCTCAACATCCCGAATGCGTTTCCCACATTTTCAGGTCTGGCTTCCGCGGTGGAGAACGGGGAAACGGACTCGAAGGCCGCGGGCTGGCCGTGTCCGCATGAGTCCTGGGCGTCCGAAGCCTCTTCGCAAAACGCAAACATACCAGCGCTGCGCGTGGGCGCGAATACCGAAGCTCTGACATGGTAGTGACGGGGCCGTGGTCAAGGAGCCCTCCGTGACCTGCGGACCGCCGCGTCACCAGTTGCGGTTCCTGAAATCCGTATTATCTTCTGGCACGTGAGCCAAGACGCACTCTGCGGTGTTAGTGGCCGATGAGGTCGGCTCCCCGGCGCACAGATTTCCGGGCATGACACTGACCGCACTCGGATCCGTTCCTCTGGCTGATGCCGCCCGCCTGGATGTGGGAAGCCGCTGCCCGGGGCTCCAGCCACAGTCCCGTCTCCAGGCTCCAGTGTGGAAGGGCCACGGGTGTCCTCAAGCCGGGCACACGCTGCCGCTGGACCGGGTGCTGGTAGGGGCACTGCCCCAAGCAGGCTTCGTGCCCCAAGGTCAGGCATCCTCCTCCCGAGTCTGTGGCCGGCCGTCGCTTGAGGAGGCCGGCGAGGCTGACGCAGCACGTCCGGTTGCTGTCTGCGGTGCTCCCCTCGGGCTTCGCAGAGCCACGCACGTGATCGCTCGCGCTCTCCTGGCCGGAGTCCACCCGCGCCCACGGGAAAGGACGCTCTGCTGAGCCGCCAGGCTCTCCTAGCTTGTGCCCCGGCAAGAGTCGCGCTCCGAGGTGGACTGACTGAGATTGAGGATGTGATGGCCCGCGGTGGGCCATGGCCGCCGGTGATGAGGATCCGTGCTGCTGACTGTCGCCACCTGGTGGCTGCTGTTCTCTCCCCCGAGCTCCTCGGAAATCCAAGGAGTGGGATCTGACCATGGTGCTGGAGGCGGAGTTTCAGGAAGCCTCCGGCGCGATCTGCTTTTTCCTAGTCATTTGCGGACGTTGCCGTTTTGCCCAGTCACCGGAGACTGTATCTGCAGGAGTTCGAGTGACTGGGCGAGTCGCAGTGAAGGCGTCGGACATCCTGCAGGGGTTCGACCAGCTCCGGCAGGTAGCCCTGACCCACGGGAGGCCACCACGGTTGCCGTGAGAGAACAGACGGTGTCTCGTGTCAGGACGCACGCACACCCCAGAGGTGAAGGCCGGCCTGGGTCTCAGCATCCCGAACGCATTTTCCGCAAATTTTCTGGTTTCGCTTCCGCGATGGAGAATGGGGAAACGGGCACGGAGTAGGCGGCCACGGGTCGGCCGGGTCCTCCTGAGTCCTGGGCATCCGTGTCCTCTCCGCGAAACGCGGACTGAATGGTCCCTGCCGGTGGACGCGAACGCCAGAGCTCTGGCGTGGTAGGGACTATGATGTGGGTGGATGCGCCGTGGTCAAGGAGCCCTCCGTGACCTGTGCAACCGCCCCGTCACCAGCTGCGGTACCCGAAATCCGCCACGTAAGCCAGGAATCGCTTTTCGGTGTTAGTGGCCGATGTGTTCCGCTCCCCGGGAAAACAGCTCTGGGCATGACCATGACCTCCACTGCGCTCTGTTCATCCGGCTGATGCCGCCCGCCTGGATGTGGGAACCAGCTCCCGTGAGCCCTGGGGCTTGGGCTGCGGTACTGTCTCCGGGCTCCAGCGCGGAAGGGCCTTGCGTGTCCTCACAGCAGGCACGCGTCGCCGCTGGAGCCTGCTGCGAACAGGGCGACCGCACCACGCAGGCTTCGTGCCCCACGAACAGGCGTCCTGCTCCCGAGTCTGTGGCCCGGCGTCGCTTGAGAAAGGCTGTCGAGGCTGACGCAGCCCCTCTGGTTGTCTTCGGAGCTCCCCTGGAGCTTAGAGTCATGCCCGTGATCGCTCGGGCTCACCTGGCTGGAGCCCACCGGTGCGCATGAGAGAGGACGCTCTGTTTGCCGAGCCGCCAGCCTCTCCTCCCAGCTTGGGCCCGGGCAAGAGTCGCGCTCCGACGTGGACCGGTTACAAATGGATCATGTAGTGGGCCGTGGCGGCCCGTGATGAGAATCCATCCGGCTGACAGTCGCCACCTGGTGGCCGGTGTTAGTTTTCTCTCCCCGGAGCTCCACAGAAATCGGAAGGAGCGCGATTGGGCCATAGTGCACGTGGCAGAGTTCCAGGAGGCTGCTGGCGTTTTCAGATTTGTCTTGGTCATGCGCGGATGTGAATACTTTGCAGATACCCGAGATTGTATCTGCAAGTTTTCGGGAGTGACTAAGCAAGTACCAGTGAAGGTGGTGGCACTCTGGATGGGGTCGACCAGCACCAGACGCTGGCCCTAGCACACGAAAGGCGACGAGAGTTGCCTCGGGAGAACACGAGACGTTGTCCCTCCCGCGGACGTCCGCACACTGCAGAGGTGAAGTTCCAGCCTGGGTCCCAACATCCCGCAAGTGTTTATCATATTTTCCGGTCTGGTTTCTACAGTGGAGAACGTATAATGGACACGGAACCCAGTGTAGGCGGCCGAGGGGCCGCCTAGGTCCTGGTGAGTCCTGGGCGGCGACGACCTCTCCGTGGAAATGCGGACAGAACCAGGCGCGAACACCGCAGCTGTGGCGCAGTAGGAACGTGTTGTCGTTGGACGTGCCGTGGTCAAGGGGTCCTCCGTGACCGGTGAACGCCCCCGTGACCAGTTGTGGGTTCCCAAAATCCGTATTTTCTTCCTCCACATAAGCCAAGACCCGCTCTGTGGTGTTCGTGGCCCATGAGGTCGATTCCCCGGCGCACAGGGCTCCGGGCATGACCATGACACCGCTCGGCTTCGTTCTTCTGGCTGATGCCGCCCGCCTGGATGTGGGAACCAACTCCAGTGAGCCTCGTGCCTGGCCGCGGTCCTGTGTCTGGGCTCAAAAACGGAAGGGCAGTGGGTGTCCTCATGCCGGGCACACACCATGCTGGAGCCTGCTGCGGACAAGGCGACAAAACCACGAAGGTTTCATTCACGGTCGTCAAGTGTCCTCCTTCCGAGTCTGTGGCCCGCCGCCGCATGAGAAGGTCGTTGAGGCTGACACAGTCCCTCCAGTTGCTGTCTCCGAGGCACCTCTTGGGCTTCGCAGAACCATGCATGTGATCG
>NW_011889442.1:115127-121217 GCF_000151845.1 Pteropus vampyrus | reverse complement strand
GTCTGGGCTCAAAAACGAAAGGGCGGCGGGTGTCCTCATGCCGGGCACACACCGTGCAGGAGCCTGCTGCGGACAAGCCGACTGTACCACGAAGGTTTCATTCACGGTCGTCAAGTGTCCTCCTTCCGAGTCTGTGGCCCGCCGCCGCATGAGAAGGTCGTTGAGGCTGACACAGTCCCCTCCAGGTGCTGTCTCCGAGGCACCTCTTGGGCTTCGCAGAACCATGCATGTGATCGCTCACGCTCTCCTGGATGGAGCCCAACCGTGCAAAAGAGACAGGACGCTCTGTTTGCTCAGCTGCCATCCTCTCCTCCCAGCTTGGGCCCAACAAGAGTCGCGCAATGAGGTGGACCGATTAAGATTGGATGACGTGATGGCCTGCGGTGGGCCGTGGCCGCCCGTGATGAGGATCCATCCGGCTGGCGGTCGCTACCTGGTGGCTGTGTTAGTTTTCTCGCCCCGGAGCTCCATGGAAATTGGAAGGAGTGGGATTTGGCCACAGTGCCCGAGGCAGAGTTCCATGAGGCCGGCAGCGTTACCAGCTTTGTCCCAGTCACGCGCAGATGTTGGCGCTATGCCAATCACGAGAGATTGTATCTGCAGGAGCACGAAAATGTGACGGCAACTCCCAGTGGAGGTGGTGGGCACTCTGAAGGGGGTCGCCCAGCGTCCTCCTGTGGCCCTAACCCACGGAAAGCGACCGAGGTTGCCGCGGTTGAACGTGGGATGGTGTCCTGCACCCGGACTCCCGCACACCCCAGCGGTGAAGGCCAGCCTGGTTCTCAGCATCCTGAAGGAGCTCCTCTCCAATTTTCGGGTCTCACTTTCACGGAGGAGAATGGGAAATGGACACGGAGCCCAGGGTAGGAGGCCGCGGTACGGGCGTGTCCTTGTGAGTCCTGGGCGTCCGAGGCTTCCCCGCGGAAACGTGGATAGATCGGCCCCTGACCGTGAACGTGAACACAGGTGCTGTGCTGTGATAGGAATGAGGGTGTCCTTGGATGTGCCATGGTCAAGGAGCCCTTCGTGACCTATGGAACCGACTCGTAATCATTTGCGGCAGTCCGGGGACGCAAGGTGGTTCTAAGATGTGACGGGATCACGGTAATTCCAGTAGCAGGCCTCGGCTGGTCTCGACATTTTCGTGTCTCGCTTCAGGCTGGGAACTGGCCCGGGCGATACACCGAGCCCTGGGCAGCAGGTCATCGGCCGCCCGCTGTCTTTCGCGAGCCTGATCCTCAAGGCTCCACAGAAATATAAGTTCGCATCCGGAAACACAGGTGGACTGTGTCCTGCCCGTGGGCCCGAACATGAGATTTCTGGGTCAACAGCAAAGTGTCAAGTCCACGGGTGGGACGCGATACCAGGAGTGCGAATTGACATGTGGACCAGTCCCATCACCCTCTGTGGCGCCCAAAAACGGTATTTTGTGCCGCCTTAGGCAATGACGCACTCTCCGGATGTGCAGGGCTCAGATCTGACCATGACACCCACCCGGCTCTATCCCGACTGTTGGCGTGGCCAGCCTGGGTCTAGGCAGAGCCTGTCACGGGCGCGGCCTTTCTCGCTCCTCTTGGAGCTCCACAGGAGTAAAGGGATGGGATCTGGCCTCAGTGCCCGAGGCGGAGTTCCAGGAGGCCGGCGGCGTTATCAGGTTTGTCTCGGTCATGCGCGGATGCTGGTGCTTTGTCCATTCTCCAGAGACTGTACATGCAGCAGTTTGAGGGATGGCGATTCCCAGTGAAGGTGGTGGGCACCCTGGAGGGGGTCGACCAACACTGGCCGGTGGCCCTAATGCGCGGAAGGCAACCAGGGTTGCCATGAGAGACCAGGGGACGGTGTCCCGCGCGCGGACATCCGCATACTCCGTAGGTGAAGGCCAGTCGGGTCCCAACATCCCGAAGGCGTTTCCAATTTTTGGGTCTCGCTCCCTTGATGGAGAACGGGGAAACGCACTCGGAGCCCGGCGTAGGAGGCCGCGGGCCGGCCAAGTTTTCGTGAGTCCTGGGCGTCTGAGACGTCTCCGCCGGAACGCGGACCGGCCCGGCCCTGCGCGTGGGCGCGAACACCGGCGCTCTGACGTGATGGTGGGGGCGTCGATGGATGAGCAGTGTCAAGGAGCCCTCCGTGACCTGCCGAACTTGCCCTCACCATTTGAGCTTCTCAAAATCTGTATTTTCCTCCACCACGTGAGCCAAGACCCGCTCTGCGGTGTTAGTGGCCGATGAGGTCGGCTCCCCGGGTGCACAGAGCTCCGGGTGTGACCAAGACCTCCCTTGTCTTCGTTCCTCTGGCTGATGCCGCCCGCCTGGATGTGGGAGCCGCCTCTTTGCAAACGGGGCTTGAGCCGCGTTCCTGTCTCCGGGCTCCAGTGCGGAAGGGCAGCGGGTGTCCTCACGTCGGGCACACGGCGGGGCTACAGTCCGCTGCGTACTGGGCGACTGCCCCACGCAGGCTTCCTGCTCCTAGGTCAGGCGTCCCCCTCCCGAGTCTGTGGCCCTCCGTCGCCTAAGAAGGTCGACGAGGCTGACGCAGCGCCTCGTTTGCTGTCTCCGAGGCTCCCCTCAGGCCTCGCAAAGCCATGCACGTGATCGCTCGCGCCTTCCTGGCCGAGGCTGAGCCGCCAGCCTCTCCTCGCAGCTCCGGCCCAGGCTAGAGTCGCGCTCTGAGTTGGACCGATTAAGCTTGGATGACGTGATGGTGCGCGGTGGGCTGTGGCCGTCCGCGATGACGAACCATCCTACTGACTGTCGCCACCTGATGGCTGCTGTTAGTGTTCTCGGCCGGGAGCTCCGCGGAAACCGAAGGAGTGGGATTTGGCCATGGTGCCCGAGGCCCGTCACCAGTCGCGTAACCGAAATCCGTATTTTCTTCCATCACTGCTCTGCGGTGTTAGTGGCCGAGGAGCTCGGATCCCTGGCGCGCAGAGCTCCGGGCAGGACCATGTCGCCCACCCGGCTCTGTCCCGACTGCTGGAGTGGCCAGCCTGGGTCTAGGCTGAGCCTCTCACGGGTGCGGCTGTTCTCACTCCTCTTGGAGCTCCGCAGGAGTGAAGGGATGGGATTTGGCCTCAGTGCCCGAAGCGGAGTTCCAGGAGGCCGGCGGCGTTATCAGGTTTGTCTCGGTCACGCGAGGATGCTGATGCTTTGTCCAGTCACCGGAGATTGTATCTGCAGGAGTTCGGGGAGTGACTGGGTAACTCCCGCGCGGAGCTCACCCGCGCGGGTGAGGGCGGATTCTGCTTGCCGGGACCGCGGCCTCATCTCCCCTCGCCGGGCCGGGCGAGAGACACTCAAACGTGGACCGAGTGAGACTGGGCGTCCTGGCGGCCGCGGTGAGTTCTCGCCTCCCTGAATGGGGTCCGTCTGGCTGGCGCCTGCGCTGGCTGCTGAGCGCCCTCTGGTGGCGGCGTTGAGTGTCGTCCCGCTGAGCTCCGGGGTAATGGAACGGGTGAGGTGGACCGCTGTGGCCGAGACGCGCTGCAGGAGGCCCGCCGCACTGGCGGGGTTGGCCTGGTCACCACCAGGCACCGTCGCTGCATTCGTTCGCTGGGGACTGTACCGCAACACCCGCCCAGTGGGGCTCGGCCTGGAACGTGAGATGTCTTCCACGGCCGGACGCCTGTCCGCTCTGGAGGTGGTGGCCAGCCCAGGCCATACGCGGAGTCCCCAGCAGGGCAAGGTCCGCCGTCCTACTCGATGGAAGCCACCTCCAGAATATTTTCGTAGTCTCTCCGAAGACGCAGGCGGAAGGACTGGCCCGGGCCCTCCTGGCTCTTGTCTTGCTACCAGGTCCGGAGGGTCGACCAGATGGCTCGGGGAGCTCCGGGCGATGGGGTGGCTTTGAAGACTGGCAACCGGGCCAGGGAACCAGTACGCCCGCATGCCCCGTGCTTTGGTCCCGTCAACAAGCACAGTAATTTTTTCAGCCAAAGTTGGTGTTTTCTGTTGCCAGATTAGTGGTTACTTCGCTCTTGCGATCGTGGCTGGAGAGAGTTCCACCGCGGCTTTGACCGCGACCTGACGCCCAGCTCTGCCTGTGCTGCTGAAACTTTGGCTCGGCTGCCTCTCCTGTGCCTCGGCCCGCCGGTGCTGATGCCTACGGTTCCGGGCGCTCCGTGCCCCCAGCCTGCCGTGGTAGCAAGAGCCTCACTCTGTAGGTCTGAGCTATGGGTCAGGCGTCCTTCCCCGGGAGTTGTCAGCTGCCCCGTCCCGAGGCAGCATCTTTGTGTGAGGTCTCCCTGGACCCCTCCGGGTGCTTTCCGCACTGATCCATGTGGTGCTCGCCCTCACCCAGGGCACGTTGCTGAATGTTTGCGGGGAAGCTGGGTGCTCTGCCTGGGGCCCCTGGCCCGTTCTCCCAGCCCATGGAAAGGAGTGTGGACCAGCCCACCTCTGTCTCACAAGATCAGCCACATGGCATCCTCAGCTAGAGTCCTGTGTTATAGAGGAGTCTCTCGCTTGCCTTTCGGTGGCGTCTCTCCGCGGTGGTGAGACTGGCTGCCGGGCCCTCTGCAATGCCCATTGTGGCCCTGGTCGCTTCTCTGGTGTTTGAGGCAGAGTGGGGTACTGAGTCCATTGTGAGTCAGGCCTCCGCTGCAGTGCCTGAGTGGTGAGCCCCAGGTGGCGTGAAGAGAGCGCTCTTAGTGTTTGCTTCCTGCAAGTGGGAGCCACTGTGATGGCTCAGCCAGCAGAGGGCGCCAGTACCTTTGGAGACCATTGTTTTGGCATTTCGCACAGGTGTGTTGTTTGCCAGTGTTTGAAACAGTAATCAGAGCAACAGAAGGGCGCTGTGCACGTGATGAGCTAGATGCAGTGCAGGCTCCCGGCCTACTCGTGTTCCGTGAGACATCGCTGTGACTAAGCTGGTGTCCAGGGTGACACCCCAGTGAGGGCTATGACCAGAGATGGCCTTGGGAGGCACAACCGGGTGCTCTTGCCCTGGGCGGTAGACCTTGGTGCAGCTCGCACTGGGCACGTGCGGAGCCCTCCCAGTGGGCAAGGCCCACCAGGGGTGGGGCCAGGGCCCACCTCTGGCCCCTGCAGCACACCTCCCCTCCACCGGTCAGTGCCCAGGGTGGGGCACGTGTGGTTACCTGTGAGGTGCCTGGGAGAACCTGCCCCAATCCCACTTTGGCGGTCAGTGTCCCTGACTGGATCGTGCCCCATGCGACTGGCCAGTGGCGCAGGATGTCGGCGTGCGGATGACGTTCTGGAGTTCAATAAGCCAGGGGCCTGAGCCCCTGAGATGTGCCCACCGACCAGTTGGTGTTCTGGTTCCATGGGGCTGCCCTGTGCTGAGGCACCTGGGGTGAGACCTTTGTGTCATGCCATCGAGGCTCCCCCTGCCTCTCTGGTGTGCTCTGTCCAGCCGTGGGTCTGGGACTGAGCCTGCTTTGACCCACATCGTGGCCTGATCAACCATGTGACTGGCAGCACCGGGGCCTTGGCCAGGCCCCTCCTACTTGAGCATGCCGGCCTCAGTGCCAGGTACCTGTATCCTTAGCAGGTGGCATCTCAGCCTTGCCATGGGAGGAGGCAGGCTGTTTTCCACCTCCTGTGGGGGGGACACTGCCGTGTGCCCCCCCAGTATGCCTGGGCCACCAGGACATCGCCAAGCTAACGTGTTCTTTGGCTCCTCCCGCTCCGACCTTGCTGAGCAGCACCTGCTTCTCTGTGGGCCGAGGACAGAGCCAACCAGGGCCTCCTGGTGGCTAATGGCTCAAACTTAAAAAGCAGCAGCATGCAGCTGCTGTGGCTGGACAAGGGCCTCTCGTGCCAGGTGTGCTTCTGGGAGAAACCCGAACCAAGGGTAGGCGCCTGCCTCCTGCACGCTGATCCTGGTCTCCGAACCAGCCAATTGTGGCGGGCCTGGAACCCTCCTTCAACCAATAGGGCTGACTGTCCAATCACAGCAACTATATGCCCGGCAGGACCTCTGTCCGTGCGAGGCGGCTCCCTCTGGCTCGGAGCGTGCACTAAAGACTGTGTCCCCACTGGTGCTGAGACACGGCGGTCTCGCCAGGGGCCAGCCTGCACAGGGTCGAGTGGAGGGGACGGACCTCAGCAGGCGAAGGGGCCGTGTGGCTAC
>NW_011889442.1:108287-115077 GCF_000151845.1 Pteropus vampyrus | reverse complement strand
CTCCGACCTTGCTGAGCAGCACCTGCTTCTCTGTGGGCCGAGGACAGAGCCAACCAGGGCCTCCTGGTGGCTAATGGCTCAAACTTAAAAAGCAGCAGCATGCAGCTGCTGTGGCTGGACAAGGGCCTCTCGTGCCAGGTGTGCTTCTGGGAGAAACCCGAACCAAGGGTAGGCGCCTGCCTCCTGCACGCTGATCCTGGTCTCCGAACCAGCCAATTGTGGCGGGCCTGGAACCCTCCTTCAACCAATAGGGCTGACTGTCCAATCACAGCAACTATATGCCCGGCAGGACCTCTGTCCGTGCGAGGCGGCTCCCTCTGGCTCGGAGCGTGCACTAAAGACTGTGTCCCCACTGGTGCTGAGACACGGCGGTCTCGCCAGGGGCCAGCCTGCACAGGGTCGAGTGGAGGGGACGGACCTCAGCAGGCGAAGGGGCCGTGTGGCTACGGCTGCCTCGCAGCTGTGCCCTCCTAACGTAACGCTGCGCGGTCCCCACAGCTGCGCTGTATCACGACTGAGCTGGAAAGTACTGAATCCAACTCCCTTCCCTGCAAGTCAAAACTGGGGAGACGTGTTGATGAGCTGACACTGCATGACCAGGGGTCGGCACCTCGGAGACGAAGCCCTGTGTGTGCGTGCACACAGCTGGCACAGCGGGACTGCAAGCGGCTCATTGAGCTGGTTATGGGTCCTTCGGTCGCTGGGCTCTCACTGGGGTTCCATCGCCCTAGTGCTAATACACACCTCGTGCTGACTCCACTTGTGGGAGATGCTTGTGTTACTCAGAGCAAAAAGACCATGCCCATCGCCTTGCTTGGCTGTAGCCCCTCCTGGGGGCCACAAATCATTGGAATGTCTGTTCTACCCCCTTTCAATGGTAGCGATGGTACCAACCATGGTGACCACAGGTGACAAGGCATTCAAGTTCAATTCCCGAGGGACTGAGACTGCCTCGAGGAATGGCCACTAAATCCAAGGAAGGCAGCAGGCATGTGACTTGCCCCTCTGGGCCGGAGGGAGTCAGGGCAATCTGGTTGCAAGTGCGCGAGTTGCGCCTTCGTGTCATTTGCCAGAAGGGACTCGGAGTGTGGGCAAATGACTGTGTACAGGGTGTGTGCAGTGTTGGTTCCACACTCTGGGGACAAGCCACTGTCACCTATACCCAGGGGACTAGTGGGAAGTATTAACTGGGCAGCTCGCAGTTCCGGCAATCCCTCTGCTACCCCCAGGGGTTCTGTCCAATGCTGACGGGAGAGTCCTATTCTAGCTCCTTGGAGCACACTGGAGGCCTGCGGGGAAAGGGGCTGCTCAAATGACACATCTGGAAGGCTGCGTGTGGTCTGAGGCCGTTTTGCCGCTCATTAGCGGGGCCTGCTAAACCAGGGGGAACACCCAGCTCTGCAGAGTTGAAGGTGTTTATCATGCTTGAGAGATGAGCGTGAACTCTGGGCAAGAGATGTGTTTGCGTACGAAGCAGAAGCGTGACAGAGTGTGCTGCTCGGCGGTGCAGGAAAGCAGAGTTAACCTGGGGGCAGGTAACTCATGCTCATGGAAAAAGTGGCAGAATTTGTTCCAGATTCCAAAGCAGCCTTCCTGCTGAGGCCACTGGACACAAGCTGTGTCATCTATCCTCAAGGATGCAAACTGTAATTGAAAGCTAAGTAAAAGCAGATTGGTTCTCGTTACGACAATAAGTCACTTTTTACCCACAAAAGTGTTTTATTCAGGAACGGCAGAGTTGCAACCAAGGAAACGAATGTGGGGGTCGGTTCGGAGGAAGTGAGAACTGAGGCTGGCCACCGTTTCTCACGGGTGAGCGGCTGGAACAGTCCAGAACTTGGAGATGCCAAAAGGCGAAACCCCCTCCAGGCCCAGGTTTCCGTGTAAACGATCGTGCCGTGTGCAACCATGGAGCGGAACAGTCCTCGGCAATAGAGAGTGTGAAGTCGCTCGGGAGCGGACACCCCTGAATCGCAAAGTAACTGAATTTACGTAGCATGAAGGACACTACTGAGAAAACATGGTTTCAAAGTTCAGGGGTTTGCATATAAAAAAGTCCATAAGAAAATTTAAATCTCCTGTGAAAGAAAAAAGTAATGAGATTTAAGAAGGAGGGCACAAGGTGATAAGTCCTCGGTGTTCAGGACGGTTTCATCTGAACTGGGCGCGTGCTTCGCACCCAAACGAATCGACTTTAAAAATGGATTCCCCCCATTTTTTCCTAACCAGAGGTTTAGAAAAGTGTGTGGGGAGGTACAGCCCTGCGAGATGCTCTCTTCGTTTGCCACTTATATCGCCTGCCACTTAGGTGGCTGGGTCACGAAATAAGTTACATCCCCGGGTCTCCCTTCGATTTGCATCGTCTTGCCTCTCGCCTCCGAAGCATGGCGGAGAGTGCCAGAGACTTCGATGCTCTCCCGCAACGTGGGGCGTGCGCACACTCACCCCACACGACCAGTCAGCGGAACCCCCGTGGATGCAGCTGGAGAAGGGCTGGCACGGTTTTGACTGGGGCCCTGGGTCCTACGACCACTCCCACCGGACACGAAGGCACATTGATAGCAGCTGACAGCTTCCCTACAACAGAGCTGGGCAGGAGGGGACCTCCCTGGGCACCCCTGTATGTACTTCCTGTAGAAGCACAGCAAGTTGTCACGACAAGTCTACGTGCAGTCCTCTGGGCTGACATCCAGGGCACAAATGAGGCCCACGAAGGGAAGCCCTAGGGGTCTCTCCTGGGAGACAAGTGGCAGCAACGAGCGAGACCAGAAGTGGGGAGCAGCAGGCTTTGGAAGCCAAGAGCATGACCTGGAGTGACCTTGGCCAGGAAGGGGGCATGACAGCCCTCCTCAGGCAGAAAGGAGGGAATGAGCCGAGCCCTGCCCTGCGCTGCTGCCTGTGGCTACCGAGAAGCTAGACCCTGCCGGGAGGGAGCAGGCGTCAGGCACGGGTGAACTACTGGGCCGGAGTAGGCAACCGAGGCTCCCGAGGAGCGGGGAGGGGTCATACATACACTCGCGCACTCCAGCCGTGTATGACATCCGACTCTCCAGCAGAGGACCTCCGCGAGGGCCAGACTCCCGGTTCTGTTCCACCGAGCGAAGAAAGAGCACCGTGGGCCCCGGGTGTCAGGCCCGTCCCCGGTCTGTGGCAGCAAGATGATCTCCGGGGCCGTGAGGGGTACAGCCGACGGGGCTGGCGCCCGGGTGCCGCATGCGCGAGGTCATCTGGTGTGCAGCTTCCTGTGCTGGATGATGTGGGAGCTCTGGCTGAAGGACTTGCCGCACTCCCCGCACTCGTAAGGCCTCTCCCCCGTGTGAACCCTCTGGTGCTGGATGAGGTTGGACTTCTGGCTGAAGGACTTCTCGCACTCGGCGCACTTGTACGGCCGGGCGCCGGTGTGGATCCTGCGGTGCTGGTTGAGCGTGGAGCTGTGGCTGAAGGAGCGGCCGCACTCGCCGCACTCGTAAGGCCGCTCGCCGGTGTGAATGCGCAGGTGCTGCACGAGCTTGCACTTGTAGCTGAACGACTTGCCGCACTCGCTGCACTTGTAGGGCCGCGCGCCGTTGTGGATCTTCTGGTGCTGGATGAGGTTGGAGCTCTGGCTGAACGAGTGGCCGCACTCGCCGCACTTGTACGGCTTGGCGCCCGTGTGCACCCTCTGGTGCTTGATGAGCGTGGAGCTGTAGCTGAAGGCTTTCCTGCAGTCCCCGCACTCGAAGGGCTTCACCCGCGTGTGGATCTGCAGGTGCTGCACGAGCCTGAGCTTGTAGGTGAAGGCTTTGCCGCACTCGCTGCACTTGTAGGGCCGGGCCCCCGTGTGAATCCGGTGGTGCTGGATGAGGCTGTAGCTTTGGCTGAAGGTCCGCCCGCAGTCGGCGCACGCGTAAGGCCTCGCCGCCGGCTCCGGCGCCGGGCACTGGCGCAGGGCGGCGCTGTGGTGCAAGGGTTTCCGGCAGTCCCGGCTCTCCGGAGGGGGTGCCGGCTGAAAGAGTGCGTACTCGCAGCCCAGGGAGGGGTCCCCGTAGTCCCCGAACCCGCAATGACTCGTCCCGCCGGGAAAGGCCTCCTCGTCCCCACACTCGAAGCTCTTGGGGGCCTCTGCGCCTCTGAGAGTGGCCTGATGCTGCAGAAGACTCAACATGGCCAGGAGGTCCTTCCCGACGGCCGCGCAGGTGAGGGCGAAGGGCTTCCCCGACACGTGGAGCGTGCAGCTCGTCACAAGTGAGGCCGTGTCCGTGTCCCCCTGCAGCGGCTTCTCCTCCAGGGGCTGCTGGTGCCAGCGCAGGCTGGGGCTGAACCAGGCTGCACAAGGCGTCTTCTGAGCGGCCGGGGCCGAGTCTAGGCCCTGGGCTGCTGCCGTGTGCGCCGCAGGCACACCGAGCCCAGACAGCGCCCCTGCCTCCATTCCGTACCAGCAACCTGGAAGCAGAGGTGGGCTGCTGTGCACGCTGGCTCTGGGGGAGGGGGCAGCCCCCATCACCGGCGTGTCAGGGGAGCTGCTTTCTAAGGTGAGTGTTGGGAGCAGGTGCCTCAAAGAGTGCTGCTTGGCAGTTCTAGGACTTTAGAGCCACAAGAAGCACGCAGGGCTCCCCAACTGAGTCCTTGGCCCGGGACCCGCGGCAGGGCCCCGGCTGTGTGGAAGATGACGTGCAGGCCCAGGAAGAGCTGGCTGCGGCCGTCTACAGAGAAGGGCGCATGTGCAGAGGCTCATTCCTAGCTGTGTGCGTGCTTCTGGAGACACAGACATGCTGCGGAGCTAACACGGGGGGTGGCCAGGACCAGGATTCGGAATAGAAACGAGAATGGAGTTAGGAAGTGTCGAGAACGGGGGAGGAAAGACACGCGAGGTGCGGTGCCGGAAGTGTGCACACACCCAGTGCTGCTTTCACCAAGGCCGGGCCTCCTGGGTGGCACCTCGGCCCGTGGTCTCCAAGAACGTGGGTAGACCAGTGACAGCAAGAGCTAGCAGATTAGGGAGAAAGACCGGGATATGGGCCAGGTGTGCTGGACAGTAAGCTACCTAGTTGAGCTAGGAAGGGGGCAAGTTCTGACCCCAGAGCCTAGCCAGAGAAGTAGGACAGCTTGCAGGGGGATGTGGGGGTGTGTTGGGGAGTGTGAGGCTCTTACCCAGTGAGGTCACGAGGGCAAAGTTCTCCAGCATGACGTCATGGTACAGGCATCTCTGCGCCTCGTCCAGGAGCCCCCACTCCTCCCAGGAGAAGTACACGACCACATCTTCAAAGGCCACTGTGCCCTGCAGGAGAGAGAAGTAACTGGTGTCACGTGCTCTTCTCTGGAGGACGGTGGCCCAGGTGCACCGCGATCTCTGTCCAGGACCAGGACACCCTCCCCACATCGTGGGGGCTCGATGGGCTCCGGTCCCCATTGTCTCTCTGCCCAGAGCCAGAAGACCTGGTGCTGCTGGCTACGCTCTGGGATTGGTCCTCAGGGAGACTCTGACCCGACCTCCCTCTCCCACCTGTTCGCCCCAGTCTGTTCTTTCCGTGACAGTGACTCGGACTGTTTCATGCTGTCGACCCTCCCATACCTCATCACTCCAGCTGTCACCCGCACGCACGTCACTGTCCCGGAAGCCAGGCCTGCGCTGCAGGATGTCAGCTGGGGATTCAGTGTTGAGACGGGGTGGGTCTGGGGGCCACTTACCTCAGCTGGGCCCCTCAACGAGGACGCTGCCATCAGACTCTCTGCGGTGGGAACGATGGCTCTTGTCACGCCTTCTCTGTCTAGCTGGAGCCCCGGAAGAGGAAACCACCACGAGGAGGTGGCCCGGCGTCTCACCCCAAGGCGACGGCACACGCAGAGGCGTCCCTCTCTGGACCTTCATGGGCTCCACGCAGAGGGTCCTCTGGGTGCTGACACCCTCACAGAGGGGCTGCAGCACTGTGAGGGCCGTCCCGGCTCCTTCTCAGAGATGCCATGGCCAGACTGCTGGGGACCCGCCTGCAACCGATCGTGTATGCGTTTCAAGTTGTTATTTCCGACTCCCCAAAGGAGCCAGAAGCTTGATGACAAGTATCATTGTGGGTGCCCCACAGCTTCCCCCCGGCTTACAGTCATGGACACGGCTCACTAGCTTCCATGGCCTTAAAGGCTGAGCCATCTCGTCTACTTGGTGAGACTGGGCCACCGAAGCTTGAGGGGCAAGGGCGGGATGCTGGAAGTGGAAGGAGCCCCAACGCGCTCACCGGGGTCAGGAAGGGCCTGTGAGTCCGGCTTCAGAGGAAGGTGCGCACAGAGCCTAATGCTGAGGACCTGCCGCCTGGATCTGTAAAGCACAAGAGACAGCGGAGCCGTTAAGCCGGGCTGGGATGGTGCAGCGACACGCTACAGCCGCGTCTCAGATGGTGACTGCGCTTCCTCGGCCTCTTGACATGCGTGTGTAAATGTCCACAGGCGGATCGACGTGCCAAGAGTTTCGGGATCCAGCAAAGGAAACGGCGGAAGCTGAGGCATGTACTGGACGGGGAGGAACCGAATGACCCGGAAAGGAGAGAAAACAAGGTCGCATCCAGCAAACCTGTGAGTGGCAGGTGACTGCCCCCTGTGTTTCTGGGTGCTGACACTGCCCTCTTTTGAGTTAGTGAGTTATGAAGGAAGACAGGAATGCCCAACGCGTGGAAGATTCGATCCAGGTTAAAGTGCTGACTGACTATTTCCCAGAGCACGTGAGAGGGATGCAGGGACCTAGAAAGAATTTGAGATCGTCGCCATCACACCGGAAAGTATCTTCACTTTCCCTTAACTCTCTCCCCAGCCACCACGGCAG
>NW_011889442.1:103321-105372 GCF_000151845.1 Pteropus vampyrus | reverse complement strand
TCTACTTGGTGAGACTGGGCCACCGAAGCTTGAGGGGCAAGGGCGGGATGCTGGAAGTGGAAGGAGCCCCAACGCGCTCACCGGGGTCAGGAAGGGCCTGTGAGTCCGGCTTCAGAGGAAGGTGCGCACAGAGCCTAATGCTGAGGACCTGCCGCCTGGATCTGTAAAGCACAAGAGACAGCGGAGCCGTTAAGCCGGGCTGGGATGGTGCAGCGACACGCTACAGCCGCGTCTCAGATGGTGACTGCGCTTCCTCGGCCTCTTGACATGCGTGTGTAAATGTCCACAGGCGGATCGACGTGCCAAGAGTTTCGGGATCCAGCAAAGGAAACGGCGGAAGCTGAGGCATGTACTGGACGGGGAGGAACCGAATGACCCGGAAAGGAGAGAAAACAAGGTCGCATCCAGCAAACCTGTGAGTGGCAGGTGACTGCCCCCTGTGTTTCTGGGTGCTGACACTGCCCTCTTTTGAGTTAATGAGTTATGAAGGAAGACAGGAATGCCCAACGCGTGGAAGATTCGATCCAGGTTAAAGTGCTGACTGACTATTTCCCAGAGCACGTGAGAGGGATGCAGGGACCTAGAAAGAATTTGAGATCGTCGCCATCACACCGGAAAGTATCTTCACTTTCCCTTAACTCTCTCCCCAGCCACCACGGCAGCAAAGTCAATCTGGCTGTGTCATATGTTTAAAACCTTATGAAAATAATGGCGGCTATTGAGAGAAAGAGGGGGGAAAAAAAACAGGAGGAAAGCAACGTGTCACCTTCAGTGTAGGTTTGTTCACAATAAACATTTTAAAGTCAGCAAGGAAAGCTCATTTCCATGCAAGCAGAAACCAGACGCAAAGTCAGGAAGGGATGCAATTCAGGTGACGTAGAGAATGAACGAGTCCTTAGAAGTTTACCACCTTTTCTCAGACTGAACTGTTAGGAGAAAATAATAAAGATCACAGTGGATATCAACAAAAATAGTCTAAAAAGATAGAAAAGAGCAACAAAACTGAGGTTCCTTGACAAAGTAAACTAAATGGAAAAACCTTCATCCAGAGTCACCAAGAAAAAAGGACCCAAATAAAATCGGAAGTGAAAGAGAAGTAACGCCTGACGACGCAAAAACAAGGATTGTAAGAAAAATACCCCAGGAACAAAAATTATGAAACCTCACTTACGACTGCACAAAAAATACCAAGGAATAAATTTAACCAAAGAGGTAAAAAAGACCCTGTACTCGGAAATTATAAACCGTCGAAGAAAGAAATGGGAGCGCATACTATGCCCATGGATAGGAAACTCATCCTTACCATGTCCGTACGACCCACCTAATGCAATCTACAGGTTCAATGCAATCCCTCGAAAGCCTATCAAAATACCGGTGGCATGCTTCGCAAAATAAAACGCTGATTTATACGGAACCACAAAAGACCCCAAAGAGCCAAAGCAATCTTGAGAAAGAACAAAGTTGTAGGTATCATGCTACCTGTTTGTTATCAAGCTATAGAAATCCAAACACACGATGCTGGCATTAAAAAAAGACCCATAGATCAATGGAACAGAAGAGAGAGCCCACAGATAAATCTATGGCAAAAGAGGCAAGACGGTCTCCTTAATAAAAAAAGTGTTTTGAAAACTGGGCAGAAAATGCAAAAAGAAAGATACAACCTTTTCACAACATATACAAGTCTAAACTCAACATGGATTAAAGACTTAAATGTAAGACCCGAAACTATACGCCTTCTATAAGAAAACATAGGCAGTGAACTGTAATTTATTTTTGGATATATCTCTTCAGACAATGGAAACATAAGAAAAAAATAAACAAATGGGACTACTAAAGAGTTTTTGCACAAGGAAAACCTTCGACGAAATTAAAAGACAACCTACCGAATGGGAGAAGATGGTCACCGATGATACTCATACAACTTAACACCTCTCCCCCCAAAAAAGAAAACTCACACAATACAATTTAACAAATGGGCAGAGGACGCGACTCTCTCCAGAGAACATATACATATGTATATGTGTGTGTGTATGTATATATGTATATATACA
>NW_011889442.1:88190-102456 GCF_000151845.1 Pteropus vampyrus | reverse complement strand
GGGTATAATTCTAATATGTGAAACTGGCTAAATCGCCATGAATTTAGTGGCTTCACCACCACAGATTTATCATTTTACAGTTCTGGAAGTCAGAAGTCCTTGCTGGAGGTTCTGGGAAAGAATCCATTTTCTCGCCTTTTCCAGTTCTAGAGGCGATCTACATACTTGGCTGATGGCTGCTTTCCAGCTCAAAGCCAGCAATGGCAGGTGAGATGTTCTCACCCTTCACCCTACATCGCTCGCTCGGACACTCTCTCTTTTCTATCATTTCCACGTGTAAGAACTCTTAGAATTACACTTGGCAGGCCCAGATAAGCCGAAATAATCTCCCCATCTCGATGAGTGAATTAGCACTCTTAATTCCAGACTGCCTTAATTCCCCTTTAACACATGATCTAACCATTAGGAGTTTTTTTTTTAAGTGAGGCAGTGCTGCCTACCGCTCTGGCCTAGAAACTGCTCTAACTCCAACAATCCTAACGAACCTCCCTCTCCCCACTGTCCTCCCACAGGCCATCCTCTTAGTAGGAACGACACTGGGTTACGTGATTTTAGGACTATCTCATACTGGATCCTCCTCCAGCCTTGATAGCATGGCAGTGACACCAGCTCCATTTTCATTTTGGGGAGTTTCTACTTTATCCTTAACTGCATATTGATACCACTGGGTAGAGGAGGAGAAATAAACACAACCTAGTTCTCCTTTTCTTCAGGTTTCTAGTCTGGTAGCTACAATTTCTCCCTTATTCCTTTCATTTCGATCATTCACCTCAGATAGATTCGTTATCTTGCTGAAGTAAAAGTATTGTTCAATTACCTTTTCGTGGCTTTTGACCTATAACTGAACTTATCTAAAGTGTACAATGTGATTGATGAGTTTTAACAAACACACCTGCGAAACCATGACCACGGTCAACATACTGAACACAACCATCGCCGCTCCAAAGTTTTGTCATAGCCTTTTCCATGACATATTTGCTCATCCCAACCACCATTCTCAAACAGCCACTGATCTGCTTACGTTATGCATTTTCTAGGACCTTCTCAGTGGATTTAAGTGGTCTGTTCTTTCTGTCTGAATTCTTCCACTCAGCTAAGTATTCAGTGGTTCATCCATGTTTTTTGTATATATCCTCATTTCATCCCTATTACAGACTGATGTGTGTCCCCGCCCCCAACACACACACCGAACTCATGTGTTAGCCCTTAACCCCAATGTAACGGTGTCAGCAGGTGCCACCATTTGAGTAAGTGATTAAATTAGATAAGGACATCAGGCCCTAAGAAGCAGGTTATTACCGTGTCTGGTTTCAGTGGGTTCGTGCCCCTGTGTACCCACGCCTGGCCCTTGAGCCAGGCAGACTAGGGCTGGATGTCTAACCTCTGTGCCTAAGTGTCTCATCTTAGCAGCTCTGCGCTCTTGAACAAAGATTCAGCCGTCTAGTGCCTCAGTGTCTTCATGACCTGCCTTCGGTCTGTTCTTCCCTTGAACGACACTTGGGAAACTTTTTAAACCCTAATGTAACTCGTGTCTCTCCTGTGTTTAAAATTCTCCATGGCTTCTGGAGTCTTCGGAATGTAGGCAGAAACCTCAGTCTGCTATTCTAGGCGTGACTCAGCCGCAAAACACCGTTCCTCGCAGGCACAACGGACCCCAGCTTTCCCAAAGCCTCCCGGCTCAGTCGCACCTCCGAGCCTCTGCACATACCGGTTCCTCTGCCCGTAACCCTCTCCTACACCTAATCGCACCCCCAGCAGTAAAACTAAGCAGTCACAGTCACTACCAGAAACGGGACCCCCTCTACTAGCGCCTCACTGTCCCGGACGCCGGGGCCTGGGCTGCACGACGGGAGCGGCGCCGGCAGCCGGGGCTTTGGGATTCGGGTGGGGTGAGGCAGTGAGGCGGTGAGGCCGGGGGTTAAGCGGACTCACCTGAGCCGCGTCCATCGGCGTGGCCGCCGCCATCCCGGCCTGTGGGCGGAGCGGGACCGGGAGCCGGCTGGAAGTTCGTATCCCGGCCCCGGTTCGGTTCATCTCCGGCGGTTCCGCGGCCGAGCCTCACTCTGGCCTCTGTAAGGTGGAGACAACGATCCCTCCGACGCCTTCTCGGTCCCGTCCGCCAGCAACGACCCCGCACTCTGGGACCTGCGTCTGGAGAAACACACCCGAGGCAGCCAAAATGACCGCCGGGAGGAGGACGCCGGAAGTCCCGCCTCGCGCTCGAGGCCACCTACGGAAACGCCCCCATCCTGAGCCCTCATTGGCTCACGGAGGCTGCCTTTCGACGCAGAGCATGCAGGGTAATGTAGTTCCTACCGACCGAGGCGCGCGCTCCCGCTCCGACCTCCCGCAGAAAATTTTAGACCCCCGAGAGACGCTGGGAACTGGGGTCTCCGGGTCCGAGGGCTTAGAAAGAGCTCAGTCCCTCCTTAAAGGGGCAGAAGTCAGGTTTCTGGAGATGAAGTTCAGCTCGCTCCCAGAGCTTTCTTTACACGTATGATTTCGGATGTCCCCCAAAGCTACAGATCCAAATGCACGTAACATTCAGTAGTTTTCACCATCCACTGATGTTTCGCCAGGACTATTTCCGCTACCATCTTTGAATCGCTACATAGTTATTGTTAATTGCTTTCTGCAATTTTGCATTTTACCTGCCGGGAGTACCTTAAATGGATGATTGCAACTCTTCGCTAGGAGGTAATTATTACTTTTCTGGTCCCTGCAGGGACTGACCGGGGCGGGAGCGTCGGGAGAGGGGGCCCCGGGCACAGCGGCGCCTGCCCGGGCCCTGGCGCGCGTCACCCCGGCGACGTCGCAAAGTCTCGGGCGTCTATGCGGCGGGGACGGTCCTAGTCACGCTGACTTCTTTCCTCGACTTGACCCCAATTTTGTGCTCGGGACCGCGGGAGCAACAAAAACGGAAGCCCAAAGGAGCCCGGAAGCCCCGCCCCAACATTACGCGCACGCCTAGAAACGCCTCATCCTGATCCGTTATTGGCTCCTCACGGGGGCATCCCGCACGGCCTTCTGGGTAACGTAGTTCCTGGCACTTCAGAGGGGGCCGGAAGCTGTTCTACACCTTACATACCGGGACATTAGTGGTGAGCCACTGAGAGGAAAGCGGGAAAACGGTGCCTGGACCGCAACAGAGGGAGTGGCTTTGCTCATTGTTTAAGGTGGAGAAGAGACGTTATTTGAGACTCTGTAAAGCTCAGCCTACTCCCAGATGATTAAAACATTACTTGACATGCTCCCAGATAAACTTATGTAAGTAGCCCTATCATTTCATAGACAGAGAAAATGAGTCCATGCAGGGCTAGAAACACTGTCATTGTTCTTGAAATTCATGTAGCTTGAAGCGTTATTCCGTGTTGCCGTTATGTTTGGTCCAGAAGAAAAGATTCCACAGAGGACCATGAGAAGGAAAAGGATGTCAGGCTGCCGTGAAGCAGGTGGACGAGCTAGAGCTCTGCCTCTGGTTCCACCGGAAAACTCCCTTGCCGGTGTCACCGTGTGACAGTGTTTGTGTCCTACCCATTGATGAACACTGTCTTATGCATACAGTAATTCTTACTACATATCCTAAGATGACTACTCAACTCCTTTTAGCAATCTTATATGTATCTCAACCAGAGAGCAACTAAGCTAATGGTATTCTTTTTCTAATAGACTATTTTTTAGAGGAGTTTTACGATCCCAAATTGAGCACCAGGTACACAGATTTTCCCTGTACCTCTTGCCCCCAACACCTGCACAGCCTCCCTCCTTATCCATATCCATGCTACTGAGTTTTATTACAATTTATAGACCTACAATGACACATCGTCACCACCCAAAATCTAGTTTACATAAGGTTCACTCGGTGTTGTACATTCTACATATTTGGACGAATATGTCAACAAATTTCCAGAAGACAGTTCTGTGTAATTAAATGGAGTTTATTCTGATACAATTTGCAAATGAGGGGACAGAGCTTTCAGTATAAAACAAAGACACACTGAATTGGGGAGAATGGGGCACGGCTTTTAAAATCACGAGTTGTAAGGGGGTGACTCTCAGAGACGGGTGGCTAAGGAAACAAGTTCACGAACTTACACCATTCATTTTCTGATTGGTGGGGGGCAACTGGACTCAGTGGTCAGCAAGTGGGATTGTGAGATAAGAACCATGAACGATATGTGACTGAACAATCATCAATGTCCTAGTCTCATTTCAGGCCTGCAGAAAAAGAATTATGGTCAGTTTTAGTACAGAAAGTGTCATTAACTGTTTAGGGAGTACCACTTATCAGCACAGTCAGCACTTGGGGGCTGTTTGCCCTGTGGGGGCTTTCACACCCCAAAGAGCAAAGTCATGACTTGTAAGCAGCTTCAGAGCCCAAACTGCAAAATACACAAATGTTAGGCTACAAATTATGATACTGGAGTTACTGTAAGTTCTCAGTGTAATGACATTACCTACTTTTATATCAGACAGTTTTACCGACAAAAATTCTCTGTACTCTGCTGGTCCATCCCTGTAGTGTAAGGGCCTAGCAAGAAGCTTTCGATTGCCAAGGCATGTATTTCAAAGAAATTGGAATAACAAATTGCCAGCTGTGTGACACAGCTACTAGTAAAACAACTAGATAAGAAACCAGGCGATCCCACCCACAAAGCACCTGAGCCTCCCTGATCCTCACCAAGTACCTGTCCTCAGGTGAGGGCTTCACATGCCCAATCTGGAGTCATCGTCATCTTTCTTCAGTCTCTCCTTGCCCTCCGTGTCTGTGGGCCATTTTCAGATTACAACCAAAAGGCTCTCAAGGAGGTTGCAAACAGAATTAAAGAGAATGTGCTCAAAAAGTAAACCCTGGAGTCCTGGCACTGGTAAATACTGTGTTTTGTTATTTTTATTGATCCTCACAGAGGCTAAGATAAGCGACATCATCACCTGCATGTCACAGCCAGCCAGCTGACCCTCCAGGAGCTCCAGCGAGTCATTTTTATTCTGTGGTGGGGATCTCACACTAAGACGTCAGTACCTGATAGCTTCTTTCTTCCTGCAGGGTACAGAGGGGTGCCTTGCCCTGGGATGTCACCATATACAGGGGGAACCACACGTGCAGAGAATGGTACCTCAGCTCTTCACCTCTCCCAATGGCCCGGGGACAGGGTCACTCATTACTCCCCGTTTTATACAGTGGGAAACTGCAGCCCCAAGGGGAGACACTTCCTGGAGGCCCCACTGAGGGCTGGGGCTCTGAGATTCAAATTCAGGCCAATTAGGGAGTCTCATCACTTCCCTCCTCTTTCCCTCCCTCCCCACCAGACCATCCTGATGCCATCAGTCCCCCATCTGTCCCAATCCACCAATGACGTGACAGACCAGGAAAATGGGCAAACGCTACACAGCAAGGCATTGCCGTATTACTGAATGCCTGGCCTTACAAAACAGACGAAGAATATGTTAACAGTGCAGATTAATCTCCAAAGTGTGTGGTATGTGTTTCCATTACATTGTGCATAGCACGAAGATTTTGGAGGAGAAAAAACAAAAGATATATTCTTCCGGTATTGAAAGTAATCCATTAAACAAAGAAGTCATTGCGGTATTAAAAAAACGAGTGAAATTCCAACATACACCCTTGTTGCTTCGCCGTCCTAGTTGTTAAAGAAAAGGAAAATGGCCAAAATTGATAAAATAGGCAAAAGATATAAGCAGACATTTTACCAGACTACAGATAGCAACTAAACATATGACAAACTCCTCATTGATAATCCCTAGGGAAATGCAATTACATCCACAGTGAGACAGCACTATAAACTACTTAATAGGGCTAAAAATGACAAATTAAACCAAGTATTCATGATGATGTGGAGAGATGAAATTCACAAACTGCTAATAAGAATGAAGAGAGGTACAGTCATTTTAGATCATCATTTGTTAGTTTCTTCAAAAGTTGACATTCACCTGTCCTGTGACTCAAACATTTTACTCTATTGACAAAAGATAAGTGGAACATGTCATATAAAAAATTGTACACATGGGTTCATACAAGCTTAATTTACAATGGTATAAAAAAAAAATGGAAATAACCCAAATGTCCATATAGAGATAAATGAATAAACCAATTGTAATATATCCAAAGACAGAAATGAAAAACTGAGTTACTTACATCATTGATGAATCTCAGATAATGCAACATGGAGGAAACCAGAGAAAAAAAACAGGTGAACATCTAATGATTCCCATCTTATAAATTCTAGAAAATGCAAAGGTATCTACGCTAAGGAAAAGTAAATCGATGATTATTTGGAGGGCTGTGAAGGGCAGGGAGAGATTATAAAAGGACTTGAGGCAAAAATACAGTGACAGATTTAGTCACTACCATGGCTGTTACGTTTTCACAGTTTCATAAGTATGTCAAAGCTTATCAAATACATTTTAAATGTGTGTAGCTTATTACATGTAAATCATACCTTTAAAAAGCTTTAAAATGGCTCAAGAAAAAAAAAAAACCTGTGTGTCCCACTCTTTTTGGGAAACAGGTTTGACTATTTCCTATGCTGACGCCACCAACTTTGTCCTATTGCCTCTGAGGGTCGGTCTTGCCTCAGTGGCAGCAAACGTTGGATAGTAATACAGGACATTTCGACTTCAGTCAACAGAAATGCTGGCTGGGTCACAAGAGCCACATCTCTAGACCCCTTAACTTTGTTCGCCTACCTGTGTGACGGCACTCTTTAGGCGATCATCACTGAGAGGCTTTCTCTGACAAAGACTTTGGCTACACAAGATAAACACGCCTGGAGGTCCTGAGATTTGTGTACGCACTGATCCGCATGGTCACCGTGACAGAAACATTTATGGATTCACTTTTGAAGAGGCGTGTTTCATCGAGCTGGCTACAGTGTCCTCCAATCCCTATTGATCTTGTGTTGTTTCCACAGTAGTCATGGCTTCCTGACCCCTATGGTCTTACAATCAGCGACCGTCACCCACAGAATCGTGGACACGAGGGCACACAGATCTTCGTAGGACCTGGGGAAGGGATTCCCTTCTGTATCCCCTGAGATATCCCCTGTAAACAAGGGGAAAAAATTCACGCTGCTCCAAGAAGCACCTGAGAATGTCACATTCTGCCCCCTCCTCGGGGTGACTGATCTCTGCGTTTCCTAAAACTCATAGCATCCAGGCTTCTGATGAGAACTGGCGAACCCTGCAGTCTTTCCTAGGAGATCGTTGGTAGGAATGCAAATTTGGCAAACACTGGTGAGCTGGTTTTTTTGCGATCATACTGCCCCACGAAGAACACAAAGTTGGAGACCCCTATAAAAACTTCACCCGTCAAAACTGTGGAACCAAAATGTGTATGTAAAACACTCCACGCAGTAAGTAGAAAGAGGACTTAAAACAGTAAGGCATCCGTATTGTACAAAGCGAAGCGATGCGCGGCAACAGTTCGAGTTGGTGACTTGAAAGCTGAAAAAATTCAAGAGAGAACACATCCCTGAAAAACACCCTTCTCCAAGTTGCCGGGCAAACTCATGGGATTCTTCTGCCGAGACTGAGTCAGGTTCTTGCCCAAGCAAGTCAGAGAAAAGGGAATGGGAACTCGGAAGGGCTCAGGCTAGTCCTAATTTTCTCCAGTACATGAGATGACAGAGGTCAGCTTCCCTGAGCACATGGGAGTGGTGACGGATGCAAACTGTGGGAACTTGGCAAGAAGTAGAAACAAAATGGCTTTTACGATAGAAAATGTCAGTGACGTAAATCTGGAAGGAGCCCTGGGCAAGTTAGAAAGGGCAATGTAGACGCACATGTTTCTACGCATCACTAAGACTTATGGGAAGGCTCCCAACTGTGGATGACTGGACATATGAGATTCAGTTCTGACAAATGGCTTCTTATGGTTTCTTCTTGTGTCGTTACACGGAACAAGAAAATTGCACATTCCCCTGCACATCTAAGGTCGTCCTCCAGAGTGAATTCTACAGTGCATAATGAGGTGAATTCTTTGGCAAAAGGATTTCCCACATTCCCTGCACTCCTAAGGTCTTTCTCCCGTGTGAACTCTCTAGCGATGAAAGAGCATCGACCTTGGGGTAAGATTTTCCACATTTGCTACACCTTAGGCTTCTATCCTGTGTGAACTCTCAGATGATAACGAAGTCCAGAGATACAGGTAGATTTCCTACCTTCACCTCACTTTTAAGATCTTTTCTCAGGACGAAATCTCTAGTGTTGAGAAAGCTATGATTTATGGCTGAAGAATTTCCCAGACACTGCAGTCATAAGGCCTCTATCTTGCATGAACTCGCTGGTGTACGATAAGGTGATGTCTTTGGATAAAAGACTTCCCACATTCACTGCACACATAAGGCCTTTCTCCTGTATGAGTTCTCCGATGTCGAATGAGTGCCGAGCTCTTGGGAAAAGATTTCCCACAATCGTTACACTCGTAAGGCCTTACCCCGGTGTGAACACTCTGATGATAACGAAGGCCGGAGCCAGAAGAAAAAGATTTCCCGCATTCGCCGCACCGATAAGGCTTCTCTCCAGTGTGAACTCTCCAGTGTTCAACGAGGTAAGAATTGGCTCTGAAGGACTTCCCGCATTCAGTGCATTCATAAGGCCTTTTGCTTGTATGAACCCTCTGATGGTCACGGAGGGCATAACAAGAGGCAAAAGACTTCCCACATTCACTGCACTCATAAGGCCCTTCTCCAGTGTGAATTCCCTGGTGATAACGAAGTTTCCTCCTAGTGGTGAAAGATGCCCCACATTCGGTGCACTCATAAGGCCTTTCTCCTGTGTGAACTCTCAGGTGGATAAGAAAGTAACACTTTTGGATAAAGGATTTTCCACATTCACTACACTCATAAGGCCTTTCTCCCGTGTGAACTCTCTGATGATTTCTGAGGTTGAAACCGGATGCAAAAGATTTCCCGCACTCGCCGCACTGATAAGGCCTTTCTCCCGTGTGAACTCTCTGGTGTGTAAGAAGGTGATGTCTTTGGATAAACGATTTCCCACATTCGCTGCACTCATAAGGCCTTTCTCCCGTGTGAACTCTCTGATGATTACTGAGGTTGGAACCAGCCGAAAAAGATTTCCCACACTCGCTGCACTGATAAGGCATTTCTCCCGTGTGAACTCTCTGGTGTAGAAGAAGGTGATATTTTTGGATGAACGATTTCCCACATTCGCTGCACTCATAAGGCCTTTCTCCCGTGTGAACTCTCTGATGATTACTGAGATTGGAACAAGATAAGAAAGATTTCCCACATTCAGTGCACCGATAGGGCCTTTCTCCGGTGTGAACTCTCTTATGGTAATGAAAGGCAGAGCTAGAGGTAAAACACTTCCCACACTCGCTGCACTCATAAGGCCTTTCTCCTGTGTGAACTCTCTGATGTTGAATGAGGTTGGACCTTTGGCTGTAAGATTTTCCACATTCGCTGCATTTATATGGCCTTTTTCCAGTGTGAACTCTCAGATGATAACGAAGGCCAGGGCGAGAAGTAAAAGATTTCCCACAGTCACTGCACTCGTAAGACCTTGTTCCATTGTGAACACTCTCGTGATAACGAAGGCCGGGGCGAGAAGTAAAAGATTTCCCACAGTCACTGCACTCGTAAGACCTTGTTCCATTGTGAACACTCTCGTGATAACGAAGGCCGGGGCGAGAGGTAAAAGACTTGCCACACTCACTACACTCGTAAGTCCTTTTTCCACCATGAACTCTCCGGTGTTGAGTGAGGTAAGATTGACAGCTAAAGGATTTCCAGCATTCGCCGCATTCAAAAGGCCTTTTTCCCGTATGCACTCTCTGGTGTAAAATGAGTATCGAACTATTGGTAAAAAACTTCCTACATTTATTGCACTCGAAAGGCCTTTCTCCTGTGTGCACTCTCCGGTGTAGAATAAGTACTAAATTACTGGTGAAAGATTTTCCGCATTCGCGGCATTCGTGAGGCCTTTCTCCAGTGTGAACTCTCCAGTGTATAATGAGGTAGAATTTTCGCCGGAAGGATTTCCCGCATCGAGTGCACTCGTAACGCCTTTCTCCAGTGTGAACTGTCCGCTGTCGGATAAGGATGGACCTACGGCTACAAGATTGCACACATTCACGGCACAAGTCACAGTTTTTTCCAGTGTGACTTCTCCACGGATAAATGGGGACAAATTTTTGCTTAAAGGACTTGCCACATCTGCCGCACTTGTACTGCTTTGCCCCAGCATGAATTCTTCGATGCCGATTGAGGGCTGAGGTTCGCCTAAAAGATTTGCCGCAGTCGCCACACACGTGAAGCCTTTCACCAGTGTGCCCTCTCTGGTGAACAACAAATGAGGATTTGTACCTGAATGTTTTCCCACAGTCACTGCACACAAAACACTGTCTTGCGGTATGGACATCCCGGTCCTGAATATGTGTATGTAGAGGGCTGAAGGCTTTCTTACATTGTCCCCAGGAGAAAGGACTTTTCCCGTTTGGTATAGTTGCCCAGCACTGGGTGACTCTGTCTGGCTCCTCTCTGGTGTGAGCGGTCTGCACATGTTCCGAGGTGGCCGGGAAGTTCTTCCCAACTTCACTGCAGGTCAAGGGCTTCTCTGAAGCATGGAACTTACAGTTCTTCACAAAGAAGGTCCTATCCCCACTGCTTCTGAAGGGTTTCTCTCTCAGGCGCTGTGTGTGGTGTCTTTGGAGATGCGCACTAAAATAAAACTGTTTCATACGTACCCCACACTCAAACGCTGTCTGGCTGTGTGATGTTCCTTGGTGCTCAGCCAACTGAAGTATGTATCTCAAGACTGGACCACAGCTCTCACAGAAGTGGGTCTTCTGGAAAGACAGAGCTGCCTTGGAGGTGCTGGTCTGTGACACTCCTTCAGAGACGCTCTGTTCAAAGGGCGCCTCCATGTCCTCTCCTCCACAGCAGCAACCTGAACACAAACAAATGCTGGTGAAATACGTGATGACTATAGAGATGGAGAACCCTCATCACAAATGTGCATCTGTCACATCTGGCAATGAGTCCAGGGAATGCTTTTCAATGAAGGGAGTTGAAATCTGGTGGGAGAAGTGCCTACTGGGCATTTCTGCGCCTCTAAAGCAAATGAATGGTGGCGACCTCACCAGGGGAAAGATGCAGGATAAGGTGAAACAGAGAAGAGAGGCGTACTCTAAAACTCGCTCCTCTAGCAAAGGATCCCTACAGGATCTTTTCTCCTGGTGATGTGAGGCTCTGCAGAAGCGTGTGTCCAAACCCGGGAAAAAACAGCTGCAACAGAACAGAACACGTGCTGTCCGAGGCCGATTTAAGAACGCACGGCGATCTTGTGGCACGTGCGGACCAATGTTGCAGAGCAACGGAGGGAGAGCTGAGGAAAATGGGGGAGACATGAAGTCCAGAGAGGTGGAGCTTCTCCACGGGCCAGGAATCAAAGCAGAAATAACACAGGAGTAGAAATGACTCATCAGCAAAGTAGCAACGATGGAGGAGAAGCAAAAAGGGGGTGCGGCTCTGGCGATGACAACAAAGCACTGGTTAAATGGGAAACGTTCCTGCTATGACTGGAACGGAGTCCTGACGTCACACCCTACCCAACTTCGCAGCTTCGACATGACCAGGTACCCGTGAATTCACCTTGCGGCCTCGGCTATTGAGAATCTCTACAATATTTGCCATTCCTGACCTCAGCTGACAGAAGTGCATGGTAATTACATGCCCAGGCCCTCCCCAGAGCCAACACTGCCACACCCTCGCAGCCCGGTGACCTTGAAACCAACCCAAGGTGAAGGTCTTTCCACACCAAAATGAACCCGTAAAGGCAGGCGAGAGGTGACTGATCCATCAAATGTGAATACATCAACAAAAGGCTATATAAGGAACACGAACAATCAAGGAAACATGACATCACCAAAGGTGCACAAGTTTCCAGCAAGTGAATCTACTAAAATACTAGACAAAGAATTCAAAATAACTGTTTTACAGAAGCTCAGTCAGCTCCAAGAGAACACAGAGACCCCTCGGGGAAATCGGGAAAATAATACTTAATGAACACATCAAGTTCAGAGATAGAAAAAAATTTTTAACGGGTTAAAAGGAAATTCTGGACTTAAAGAATACAAAGAATGAAAAAAATTGCAACAGAGAGCATCAAGGGCCGATTGATGAAGCAGAAGAAAAACTTGTGACCGAGCATCAGATCATTTCAAATCATCCAGAGGAGAAAAAAGACTGAACAAAGCACATAATTTATGGGATGTCATCAAGGGAAATGTTTGCAATATGGGAGTGTCACAAGAAGTGAGGGAGAAAGGGGCAGAAAGATTATTCACAGAAATAATAGTTGAAAACTTTCCCAATCAGAAGAGATACAAACAAGTACATGATGCTCATAGGTCCCCCATACTCACTGAGACACATTACCATAAACCTTTCAAACATCAGGGACAAAGAAAAGTTTGAAACCAGCAAGAGAAAAGGAACACACTGCATACACAGGAACTTCCATCAGGCTATAAGTGAATTTCTCAGTGGAAACCATGCAGAGCAACACAGAGTGGATGAAAAGTTCAAAATACTGAGGAGGGAAAAAAAAATACTAACAAAGAATACTTTATCCAGCAAAGCTGTCCTTCAGAAATGAAGGAGAGGTCTACGGCCATGCCACCCTGAGCAAGCTCGATCCTGTCTGATCTCAGAAGCTAAGCAGGGTCGGGCCTGGTTAGTACTTAGATGGGAGACTACCTAGGAAGACCAGGTGCTGTAGGCATAAAAACTAAAAACTAAAAAATAAGGGATTGTAAGCTGATAAGGTCCTTGCAATCTGTGAGGTCAATCAAGGGTTGCCTCGCCTAAAATATATATATATATATATATATATATATATATATATATATATATATATATATATATATATATATACATATACATATATATATATATATGTATGTATGTATATATGTACATATATATATATATTTTTTGAAAATATACAGCATACTTGTAAAGGCAAGTATATACTCAATTTCAGAATATGCTAATAATATAATATGGTATTAATCATTTAACTCTATTATTACTCTATAATAAAGACAAAAGATAAGAGTATTAAAAATAACCACAGACAAAATAATTTATTAACCCTTATATACTATAAAAAGATGTAAATTTTGACACCAAAACCATAAAACACAAAGTGGTAAGATATAAAAAGGGTACTTTTTGTATGCGACTGATATTAGGTTGTTATCAGCTTAAAACAGACTGTTATAGCTCTAAGATGTTTGAAGTAAACTTCATGGTAACCACAAAGCAAAAGCCTACAGCAGATAAGTAAAAAATAAAGGTAAACAAATCAAAGCATATCGCTAAGGAAAAAATCAGATAGCAAAGCAAGATAGCAAGGAAGTTAAAAAGAAACACAGGAACTATAATATTCCATGTTCTTGAACTGCAAGAATAAATACTGTTGACATGTCCATACTACCCAATGTGATGTACAGATTCGATGCAATTCTTATTAAAATTCCAATGGAAATTTTCATAGAAATAGAAAAAGAATCCTAAAAATTTACCAGGAACCACAAATGATCTCAATAGCCAAAGTAATCTTGAGCAAGAAGATCAAAGCTGAAGGTACCATTTCCTGATTTCAAACTGTATTTTGAAGCTATAGTAATCAAAACAGTATGGTACTGGCAGAAAAAGACATACAGAGAAATGGAACAGAATAAAAAGCTCAAGAAAAAATTCCATGCATATATAGCCGACTAATATTCGACAAGGGCACCAAGAACTCACAATAAGAAAGGACAGTCTCTTCGATAATTTGGGCAAACTAGATACCTACATTATACCTATAATGAGATATTACCTCATACCTTTGCACCTACGTGCAAAAATATGAAACTGGACCCCTATCTTTCACCGCTAACATTTAATTCGAAATGGATTAAGGAGTTAAATATAAGACATGAAAATGTAAAACCCCTTTAAAAAAAAAAGACAGTGCCTTGGCCATGATTTTTTCTTAACATGACACCAGAAGTAGAGGGGAAAAAAAACTAAAACAAAGTGGAACTACATGAAATTAAAATGTTTCTACACAGCAGAGGACACAATCAACAAAATTAAAAGGCAATATACGTAATGGAAGGACGTATTTACAAGCCATCTATCTGACAGAGCATAGTGTTGTAAAAATATATGGTATTCATACAACTCAACAACGAAAGAACAATCTGATTAAAATACGGACAAAAGATCTGATC
>NW_011889442.1:83190-88140 GCF_000151845.1 Pteropus vampyrus | reverse complement strand
TATTTACAAGCCATCTATCTGACAGAGCATAGTGTTGTAAAAATATATGGTATTCATACAACTCAACAACGAAAGAACAATCTGATTAAAATACGGACAAAAGATCTGATCAGGTAAATTTTAAAGAAAAATTGTTCTTCCTCAGTAATCATCGGGGCAAGTAAATCTAAATTATAATGAGATATTACCTCATACCTGTTAGAACGGTTATCAAAAAGAGGTGTTAGTTAGCAAGCATGCAGAGGGAAGGAAATCCTCATACACTGTTGCTGAGAATGTGAATTCATAAAGGCATTATGAAAAACATTATGAGTCTACGGCCACGCCACCCTAAACGTGTCTGATCTCGTCTGATCTCGAAAGCTAAGCAGGGTAGGGCCTGGTTAGTACTTGGATGGGAGGCTACTCAGGAATACCAGGTGCTGTAGGCATTTAAACAAAAATGAAAAAAGGAAAAAAAAAGAAAAAATATTATGGAAATCCTCAAAAATTTAAAATAGAACTACCCCATGATCTGGTAGTCCCACTTCCTGGAAAATATCCAAAGGAAATGAAATCAGAATGTGGAAGAGCGAATCTGCTCTCTGATGCTCACTGCACCATTATTCACAATACGCAAGATATGGAAACAACCTGAGTGCCCATCCATGGATAAATGCGTAAGAAAGGGGTGGCACACACGTATGTATACACGCAAACGCACTGACAGACACCCGTAGAATATTACTCAGCCTTGAACGAGAGGAGATCCTGCCATATGTGACAACGCTAATGAACCCAGAGGGCATTATACTGAGTGAAATAAACCAGTCAGAGAAAGATAAATACTGTATGATATCACTTATATGGGGAACCTAAACAAACAAACATAAAAAAGTTGACTCACAGAAAGAGTTAAATGACAGGGGCCGGGAGGTGGGAGAAATGGGGAGTTATTAGTCAAAAAACGCAAACGATCAATTGTAAGATGGAAATGCTATGAGGATCTAATGTATGACGTGGTGACTACGGTTAACAATACTGTATTTCACACTTCAAATTTACTGAATGTATCTTAAACACTATTACAATAAAAACTATATCAGGTGATGGAAGTGTTCATTAACTTGATAGTGGTAATTATGTCACTATATGTATATCTCAAGTCATCACGTTATGTACTTTTAATAGATGCAACTTTACAGATCAACAATGCTGAAACAAAAACAGAAAACAAAAGAGATTCTAAACGAAATACTACGAATGGTACAGAAGGGTCTTGGAAAAACAGCTCATGGGCCAGGTAAGTAGTGACCATGACAATGCCTGCAATTCCTGGCACAGGCATGCCCTAGGAGACGTCAGCTAAAGGACAGGATCAAACCCTGGGAAACAGAAGTGCCACGGATCTGGACACACTGAACCTGGCGAGGGCTCAGCGCAGCAGGTCCTGGGCTGCAGGAGAGGAGGACAGGGCACTGCAGACGAGCCGGCCCTTGCAACACAGCAGCTTCCCAGAAGGAAACACTGTCTGTGATTCACCTGGACAAAGGAAAGTGAGCAGGACAGAGCCCAGGACAGAGCCCAGTCCAGAGTCTTACCCAACGAGGATACAAGTGCAAAGTTCTCCAGCATCACGTCGTGGTACAGGTGCCTCTGAGCATCATCCAGGAGCCTCCATTCCTCCCAGGAGAAGTACACGGCCACGTCGTCAAAGGTAATACCATCCTGTCAAGATGGGGACAGAGGAAACCATAAATTCTGTTCTAGAACCTCACAGTCCCTCACTTCACACACCTACCCCACACGCATCCTCCTCTACAGCTGCTCACCGCAGAGGAGGCATCACTGACGCCCAGTCTCTCTCCAGGGTCCCATAATCACTGTGTTCGGCCCTCAGCCATACAGGTAGAGGGGACCATAGATGTCACCCAAACTCTGGGCCTGGCCTGCAGGGCCTCACCCTTCCTGCAAAGCAATTCCCCTGAGGTCCGCTAAATAGTACCTACCAGACACAACCAAAGATGGGCTTATGCTTCACCTGGTCCTCACTAACAGGGTTTGGGGGCCATCTGCTCACACTACCTACACGTACGCACACCATTCTGTAGACACTACCTCACATGTTCAGTCTCACTCCCACAAGATCTGCTACTTCCCTGCCCTACATCACAGACGTCACTCTAGACACACTACACGTGTACTTGGCACGTGGCATCGAGACAGTGCCTGACAAATTCAATCACCATCCAGCACCATCCCAGACCTCTGATGGATCCCACGGCCAAAGAAAGCCCTGAATGCTGCTTTAAAGGCCTGCCCATCCACCTCTGACCTTTGCTTCAATATAAGCCGCCCAGAGCCATGCGTGAATTTCAGATGTCCATGACCCCCTTCTACTTCTGTAATGCATTTTCTGTCCCCTCAGCAGCCACGACCCTCCTCTCTCCACTCAACCTTCCTTAAAACCCCAGCCCTTACAGTCTCCCTGCCAGGCATGAGATATTACCTCATCCCTGTTAGAATGGTTATCCAAAAGACAAGAGGGGTTAGTTAGCAAACATGTAGAGAGAAGGAAATCCTCGTATACTGTTGCTGAGAATGACCACGTATACCCCAGATCTTATCCCCCAGTAAGGCTGAAACACCGCAGACCCCATCCAGCTCACCACACGATTCCAGTCAATCTGAACAGCAGCGAATTAGCAAGAGCCCCACTTCGGTGTCAACCTGTCTCGATGACGCATCCTCAGCCATACAGGTAGAGGGGACCATAGATGTCACCCAAACTCTGGGCCTGGCCTGCAGGGCCTCACCCTTCCTGCAAAGCAATTCCCCTGAGGTCCGCTAAATAGTACCTACCAGACACAACCAAAGGTGGGCTTATGCTTCACCTGGTCCTCACTAACAGGGTTTGGGGGCCATCTGCTCACACTACCTACACGTACGCACACCATTCTGTAGACACTACCTCACATGTTCTGTCTCACTCCCACAAGATCTGCTACTTCCCTGCCCTACATCACAGACGTCACTCTAGACACACTACACGTGTACTTGGCACGTGGCATCGAGACAGTGCCTGACAAATTCAATCACCATCCAGCACCATCCCAGACCTCTGATGGATCCCACGGCCAAAGAAAGCCCTGAATGCTGCTTTAAAGGCCTGCCCATCCACCTCTGACCTTTGCTTCAATATAAGCCGCCCAGAGCCATGCGTGAATTTCAGATGTCCATGACCCCCTTCTACTTCTGTAATGCATTTTCTGTCCCCTCAGCAGCCACGACCCTCCTCTCTCCACTCAACCTTCCTTAAAACCCCAGCCCTTACAGTCTCCCTGCCAGGCATGAGATATTACCTCATCCCTGTTAGAATGGTTATCCAAAAGACAAGAGGGGTTAGTTAGCAAACATGTAGAGAGAAGGAAATCCTCGTATACTGTTGCTGAGAATGACCACGTATACCCCAGATCTTATCCCCCAGTAAGGCTGAAACACCGCAGACCCCATCCAGCTCACCACACGATTCCAGTCAATCTGAACAGCAGCGAATTAGCAAGAGCCCCACTTCGGTGTCAACCTGTCTCGATGATGCCTCCACCTCCGAAGCCACCTTGCAGCCGCTCCTCTCACAGAGCCTTAGCCACCAGCCAGGTCATCCTTTCTCCCACACGGATCCAGAGGCCCTTTTCTCCCTCACCTGTGTTTATTATAATCAAGATCCTTACAGCTTCTAATCCAAAGGACCCCTCCTTGGCAAGTGGCCTAGTCTTTCTGGCCCGCTAATACCATCGCCACTGTAAATCGCACTCCACCTCTGAAACGTGATCCACTGCTTCACCCTGGTCCACACGAAGCTCACCACTTTTGAAAGTCTCCATCTGGACGCCCTGCCCCAGAGGTTCAGCCCCATGTGTCCAGCTGCCCGCAGGAAACATCTCAGACTCTTAACAGGGCCTAAACAAAACTTCTAATATTCCTGAGGGAAAAAAACCTTGGCGACCTCTGACATCCCACAAATTTCTCATCCCAGTTAATGGAGCATCCGTCCCTTTAGCTGCTATGAACAGAACCCTGGGAGCCATCCCTAACCTTCCCCTTTCTCTCCCTCACCTACGACATCCAAAAATCTTCTTGGCCCTTCCTAAAAAACGGACCTAGAATCCAACCCTTTCTCCTACCTCCATGGCCACAACTATGGTCCCCTGGGTTATAGTCCTTGCCTCCTCCCATAACCCCTTAATCTGTCCACTGTACAGCCAGATGGAGCCTGTTAAACTCAGGTAAAGTCCTTCCTCTTATCCAAATATCCCATTACCACCATGACAGATGCCCTTCTCAGGCAACCACATTACAGGCTTGATTACTGAGCCCCTGCTCTTTGTTCTTAAGAGAAGGAACTGAGACCTGCAGAGCCTCCTCCCAGCTCAGCCACACCTCGAAGTATGTCCCTGTGTTAACCTTCTACACCTATTTACATGGGTTACCAGAAGCAGCACCTCTACCTTCCCCTTGTCCTGCACTCAGGATACAGGTCTTGGGGTAACATCAGAGCCCCCACACCCAAGAGCTGAGAATACAGCAGGCGAAGAGTCTCATGACCAAAATTCCAAACGCCATATGGGTGAGACAGGACCAGGGAGGGACTGGGACATCCTCTCCTTCCGTGAGTAGGTTCCCTAAGCGCTTTCTCAACCTTCAGGGCTGGTGTCTATTTGTGCAGGTCTCCGCTGTGACCCCATCCAATCTTGGAACCTGGTGACCTGGGATTAACTAAGCCCTGGGTTTCAGTGCTCTGAGCTGCCTCTGACCAGCTCTGTGACCCTGGACGAGGACGCTACTTCTCGATGCCTCACTGTCCTCATCATTCCGTTTCTAGTCTGTTCCCTGAGAACCGCAGAAAACTATTAAAACCCTAACACAGCCCGCGCGCCGCTGCTGCTCACAGCCCTCCGCGGCCCCCAGGGT
>NW_011889442.1:78622-81125 GCF_000151845.1 Pteropus vampyrus | reverse complement strand
TTCTAAGACATATAGTTGTCCCTCAGTATCCACTGGGATTGGTTCTAAGAACCCCACAGGTACCAAAATCTGTGGATGCTCAAGTCCTTTATCTAAAATGATATAGTGTTTGCATATAACCTACACATATCCTTCTGTATACTTTAAATCATCTCTACTTGTAATATATAATGCAAATGTAAATGCTGTGTAAATTGTTGTTATATTTTATTAAGGAACGACAGGATATCTGTTTATATTCAATACAGGTGCAACCATGCACCTTTCATAGGTCTAACTACATAGCACACATCAGCAACAATGTAACATTTATTTTTTAATATTTTTCATCTGAAGTTCATTGAATCCGAGAATGCAAAACCCACGGACATGGAGGGCCGACTACACTCATTTCTTTTGGATGAACGGACATCTATCTCAAATGGAGAGCAACTTATCTAATGCTATTTTGTCACGGATCAGGGAGTGCAACCTTCAGTCATAGCATGTGGGTAAAAGAACACTGAGATTACTTAGACCAAGCGGGCATGAGACCAAGTCCGTGATCTCGTGTCTTTGCTGGTAAGTGATCATCATTTTCCATTGATTGCAGGTACAGTTCATAGGGAATTGAGGTTACATCAGAAACATTATTTTGAGATGTAAGTTTTAAAAAGTTATTAAGAAGTTTATGTAGTTTCAAAGACAGTGGCAGAAATAGCACTCTGAAGTATCAGAGGATGTTGAAGAAAGTTAGTATCTCAGAAAATTTTTACAAGGGCTTTTATTCTTGAAAACATTAAGTGATACCAGCTTAGAGAAAGAACTGAAGTGGACATTTAGAGTAGCCGAATTAGTACAAATGAAGAACTTGAGGTGTCGTGTTTATTCACAGCCCTAATAAATGTTCATTGAGAAAATTCTCAGTATCAGGCACTGCTGTAGGAGCATGAGAGACATGACTGACAAAAGCCCCTCGCACTCATGCAGCTCAAATTCTTCAATGTGCAGACAGGAAACGTAAAAGAAAAAGTGTAACTACATAGTAAGTTACAATGTAACATAGAGAAGTCCAAAGACTCATCTAATATTATCTTAAGTCAGATACGAGTGAGACTCAAGGTGCAATTCAGCCTGAGGCAAAATCCCTTTCCAGCTATGAACCTGTGAAACCAAAATGGTGAAACAGGAATAGGCTAGACATTTCCATTCCAAAAGGAGGAAATGAGAAATGAAGAAGTAAGGGCCCCAAGGACACCCAAAGCCAAGCAAACTAAACCTCGCGAGATCACATGGCTCATGGATAATCTCTTTTGGCTCAAGGCTCTGCCTTCAGGACCCACTGGAACAGTGGTCCTTTCTCTGAAGTTGGGCTGGATGTGAGTCTTGCCCCCAGGGACCGGGCTGGTGGGAATTCCACCCTCAGGGCTTAATACGGACACCCTGGGGATGGTTGGTTCCATCCCCGAGACACTGAGATAAGTGTTCTCGGTGTGAACCATTGTGGTGGTCATGGAAATGGGACAAGTGAATGGATCTGATATCAGTGTTTGAAATAGGACAGCCCAGATTTTCTGACTGTGACGGCGAGGGAGTAAGGTAGGAGTCAGGGATGACTCCAAGATTTCTGGGGTTAGCAAATGGAAGGATAGAAGCTCTGTCACTGAGACGGGTAGTCTGTGGTGGGAGAGATCTTCATTGGGATCAGCAGCTGTCTTCTTGGCGACGTTCAATGTGTGAGATATTTCAGAAAACGGAGGAGTGGAGTTACTTAGTGGGCGTGTGGACACACAGGTCTGGAAGTGTGGGAAGGGCTTCCGAATGGACCTATCTGCAGAAGGCTGTGGACAGTGTGTGGACCGGGGGGAGCTTTGGGTAACATGTGTAGGAGGAATCCTGGACATGATGGACATGTTAATAGGAAAACAGGAAGGGGAGGGTGCGCGCTACAGCGGGACCATAGCTCTGCTGATGTCTACACCTTCTAACTTGGGTACACGGGTGGCGTTGAGAAGAGAGGATAAACTGGCAGGTGGCCAAGGCTTCTGAGGAATGAGTGGACATTAGATGGACATGGAGGCCTGCTGTTTATTTACTGCTCTACATGGTAGGAGGGGGTGGGGCCCCACGTGCGAGGCTGAGAGACATCATCTGCCTGCTTCTTGTTCTTGCTGTGCGCTGAGACCATAATCAACGTGGCCGTGAGTTGAGAGTGGGCAACGGGGCCTGTTACCTTCTCTGAGTTGGGGAGAACGGGAGGTGGGGAACCAGGAGATGGATGTGTGTGGGGGAGGAGTGGGGAGATACCAATTTACGGTTTTAGGAGAAAAGCTAGTCGTACACTGAACCATCCTGCTATGACAGGGTATCACCTTTGAGGGTGTGGCCATTAGCTTCTCCCAGGAGTGGGGTCCCCTTGGTGAGGCTCAGAGGCTCGTGTACTATGCTGGAGAACTTTGCACTTACTGTTTCCATGGGTAAGACCCTCACACCCCACCTCGTGTCCTGAGCTTGTCTCTGTCTT
>NW_011889442.1:69282-76876 GCF_000151845.1 Pteropus vampyrus | reverse complement strand
CTGATTAGAAATGCCACTTTGCCACCACCCCAAGCACAAACCTATGGACTAAGACACTTTGGGAACAAGAGACAAGAATCGGTGTTTTAAGGCGCCTTCAGGTGATGCAGATGTGTAACGAAAGGAATCCCATTTATAAATATAGAAAGTGAAAAGCCCCCAAGCATCTCACCTCCTGGAAAAAAAAAATTTGGGAGAGTATCCATTTAGACTGTTTTTTGCATATGCATGGACTGCTGCGTGTCTGGGTGTTCATATATCCCTTTACGTATGGTTTTCCTTAGTACAATGCAGTCACACTTTACCAATCTGCACTGACGTTTTCCCTCTTAATAATATATCTCTTTCAAAATCTAACTGTTGAGGAGCTGGAATCTGACTTACGCGCCACCGTAGAGACCGTGACTGGGCATCGCCAGAGGGACCAGTGGAGGGAGGCTGGCTCCAGAGGGAGCAGGGACGCAGCCGGGAGGGTCCCTCCTATGCCACCTCCGCAGGGGTGTGGGCCCCCCAGCTGTCGCCTTCCACACCTGTGTCGACCTTGCCCTCCACCCCTGTGCACCGTGGGTGTGTGGCCCCTCACTGCGGCCCCCAGCGCTCTGTACCCCGCATTCCGCCTGGCTCGCTCCCTTCTTGCCATCCCCTCCGAGATGCAAACTCAGGTCACACTGCCACTGGGACTTGAAGTACCCGCATCTCCGAAGGAAAAGAACTCACCTGGTGCCCTCAGGGACACATGAGCAGGCTGAGCCTGGTGTGGATCCTGCCCCACATGGGGTGCCCAGGGGACCATCCGCCCAGTCGCTCCTGGGCCTCTCCTTTGGAGAGGCCCCACCAGAGCCGGGGACGGCCAGCGATGACCCCAGCGCCCGGTGCTTCTTCCTGGGCTTGGGGCGTCTGGAGAAGCGGCCCCAAGCGTGCTGAGCTCCACGGAAGGTAAATACCTGTTGGGACCAACGATCGCAGAAAGGGAAAGACGAGAGTCACCTGCAGACAGCGAGGGTGACTCCTCACCAGGCACTGGCGAGATCCGAGGCAGCGCGGGACTGCGTTCTCATACCTCGTGTCACCACTGATGAGGCCACTCGGGGTCCCCACGGACCCGACGGTGCTGGGGGGCGGTGCCTCCCCTCTGCCGGGTCTGGATTCTAACCTCTCCTGCCCGTGAGGCGTCTGCAGCCGTCTGACCAGCTCGCAGCCCCGTCCGTCCTCTGCCCGCTTTGCGGTCGCCTCCTGCGCACCGAGCTGAGTTCTCACGAACTCCACAGGACGCTGCTGGTTCTTCAGCTCCTCGCCGGAGCACGTCACTCTCACAGTGGGAGGACTGCCACCGGACACTGGCGCACACTGCCGCCCGAGGCTCAATGTATTGGGCTACTAGAAGGCTCCACTTAAGCGATGGAGATTAGATTAATAATAGACTTAAAACTTAGACGTGTACGGTGTTTGTGACCATGACGTTATGCATGACACAAAGTTTTGAAGGAAATGAGAAAGTATTCTTCCAGTATTTAGAAACGATGCCTGCATACAGCACAACATCCCTCACAGGATTTGAGAATGAGTAAAACTCCAACGTCTTTGTTGATTCGGTGTCTTATTTGTAAAACAAAACGAGAAACAGCCGTATCTTCCGAAGAAAAACAGGCAAATGACATGATCAGAAATTGTACAAAATATACACAGGTGGCTACTAAAGACATGAGAAAATGCTCAAAACCCCGACCCCCTATAGGGAGATGCGATTCAAACCACAGAGGTAGTGTCGGATGTCACTAAAAGGGCTGACGTCAAAGACTGGCCACATCGAGTACTACAGGGATGTGGAGGAAATGGGACTCGCATACGCCGCTGGTGGAAACGCGGTCATTTTTTATCAGAGTTTGGCAGTTTCTCCAAAAGTTAAGCCCTCATCTCTGTGTGCTAGGCATGGCACTTTGAGTTGTAACGAAAAGAAAAATGAAACGCTTCTCCATATAAAGAATTGTAATGAAAATGTTTAGAGTGGCTTTATTTGCAATAGTCCAAAACTGAAAATAGGCCAACTGGCCGAACACAGATGAACGGCTAGAGGTACATAGACATATACGCAAAAACATATATATTTAAAATTATTATTGAGTAATAAAAGAATGAATTACTTATATAAGCACCACTGATGAATCGCAAAACAATTATGCAGCATGAGTGGAGGGAAAATTAGAATAAACTTAAAATTTCATCACATAAAAGTCTAGAAAAATGCAAACTAATCAGTAGAGAGTAAGTAAATCAATGGTGGCTGTGAGGTCCAGGAAGGGCATGGAGATTATAAAAGGACACGAGGCAAATACACGAGTGACAGATCTTCATTATAATAGCCGTGACGATAGTTTCACAGGTTCTTACACATGGGAAAACTTATGAAACTGTGAACTTTAAATATGTTTTAATGCATGTGAATCCTATTTTACTAAAGCTTTAAAAGTTGTCCAAAGTAAAAATCTAGATCTCCCACCGTTTTCGGAAAGCGAGCCTTGTTAACTCTATGCCGAGTCTCCAGATTTTCCCGTCCTAGCAAAGTCAGTCCGGTCGCAGTCGCAATAAAGGACAGAAGTGGTTATTACCCAGACCATGCGCATTTCTTAGGGTCATACCTATGTCAGAACTTATCAAACTGTACACTTTAAATGTATGCAGGTAGTACATTTAAGTTATACCTTGGGAAGCCTTAAAAAATGGCTCAGGATACAAGTTTATGTCTCGATCTCTTTGGAAAACAAGTTTGATGATCCCGTATTGACTCCACCATCTCTAGGGGCCAATATCGCCTCAGTGGCAGCAAATACGGTGAGTAATGAAAACCCTTTCTACCTGAGTGGACAGGAACGCTGCCTGGGTCCAAAGAGCCACATCCCCAGACCACAGATCCCCGCTTTCGGCTTTCCTATTGTGCAGTAACAGCTTTGAGGCGGACGTCACTGAGAGGCTACGGGAAATCGAAACATCTGTCAATGATTTTTATTTTTTCTGACAATAACATCAACATCGGCTACACAGAAAGACAGGCCTGGAGGTGCTGAGATGTATGCACACACCGATCATGCAGGCACAGTAAACATTTCTAGATGCACTTTTAGAAGAGGCACATTCCACTGAGTTGGCTGTGGTCTCCTCCAATCCCTATTAGGCCGGTGTTTCTGTACCAAGTACGGTATCCTTTGGAACTAGTGGCCTTACAACCAGTGACCGTAGCCCAGCAAATTATAGACATCGTGGCATATGATTCTTCACAGACCTGAGGAAAGTTTCCCCTCAACAGTGCTGGCATACTCTGTGATCTATGCTTTGAATGAAAGATACTCCCAGAACACTCCCAGAAGAACCTGAGGTTCTCATATGTGCCCTCACCTCGGGTTACCTCTGAGAATCCTTAAACATAGAGCGTCCAGGCCTCAAATGACAATCAGAAAGTTTTTCAGTCCTGTCTAGGAAGCCGCGAAAAGCAAGGCAAATTTTGTCACAAGTGGCAAGTTCTTTTCTGCTATCATACAGTTCTTAAACAGTTTAGAGTCTGAGACCCCTAAAAAGTGTTTCACCTCTTCAAGCCTGTAGAACCCAAATCAGTTTGCAAACTACCCCACAGTAAACATAGCACCCGAGATCAAACAGGAGTAAGGCCGTGATTATTGTACAAACCAATGTGCAGCAGGCACTTCTCAAGTTCATGAACCGAGAGCTGGAAAAACTCATTACAGCTATCACATCAGACCAACGTGACCCTGGAAAACGCAGTTATTTCTTGGCAGGATGCCAGCCAAACTCGTGCTATTTTCTGGGTCATGTCCAAGGTTGTCAAGGAGGAGGGAAAACTAATCCCTAAGTGCTCAGGTTGCTCCTAATTTGCTCCAATACATGGGAGACCAGGGGTCACTTCCCTTGAGCACACTGGGGTGGCAAACGATACAAACTCTGTTGACCTGCCAGTGGGTAAAGCTGAAATGGCTTTAGCCACAGAAAATAGAAGCAACATAAACCTGGAAAGAACCCTTAGCAAATTAAAAAGTGCAACACATTCACGAATGCTTCCCATACAAGTGAAACTTATGGGAAATCTCCCCAATGTGCACATTCAGATGTACGAGAGTCAATTCTGACAAAGGGTCCTCGAAGAGTTTCTTCTGGTGCTGGAACACCGAGGAACACTGCGCACTCCCTGCACAGCTAAGGCCCTTCTCTGGTGTGAATTCTCTGATGTTGAGAGAGGGTAGACTTTCGCATAAAAAATTTCCCACATTCACTGCACTCATAAGGCCTTTCTCCAGTGTGACCTTTCCGGTGTTGACTGTACTGTGAACTATCCCTAAATGACTTTCCACACTCGCTGCACTCATAAGGCCTTTCACCAGTGTGAACTCTCTGATGATAACGGAGTTTCGAGCTACAGATAAAACACTTCCCGCATTCGCTGCACTCATAAGGCCTTTCTCCAGTGTGAACTCTCTGATGATAACGAAGGGTGGATCCAGAGGCAAAAGACTTTCCACACTGACTGCATTCGTAAGGCTTTTTTCCCGTGTGAACTCTCTGATGATAAGAAAGGGTGTCGCTGCTGGCGAACGATTTCCCACACTCACTGCACTCGTAGGGCCTTTCTCCAGTGTGAACTCTCTGGTGGCGAACCAGTATCGAGCTACTCGTGAAAGATTTCCCACATTCGCGGCACTGATAAGGCCTTTCTCCCCTGTGAAGCCTCTGGTGATAACCAAGGCCAGAGGTAGAGGTAAAAGATTTCTCACATTCACTACACTTATAAGACCTTTCCCTATTATGAATTTTCTGGTGTATTGAGAGAGAAGATTTGTGGCTAAAGGTCTTCCCACATTCCCTGCACTCGTAAGGCCTTTCTCCAGTGTGGCCTCGCCGGTGTTTATTGAACTGTGATCTATCCTTAAAGGTCTTCCCACATTCACTGCACTCATAAGGCCTTTCTCCAGTGTGGACTCTGTGATGGTAACGGAGGCTGGAGCTAAAGGTAAAAGACTTGCCACATTCACTGCACACGTAAGGTTTTTCTCCCGTGTGCACTCTCTGATGGTAATGGAGAGTAGAACTAGATGTAAAAGATTTCCCACAGTCGGTGCATTTGTAAGGCCTCTTCCCTGCATGAGTTCTCTGATGGTAACAGAGAGTGGAGCTGGAAGTAAACGACTTCCCACACTCACTGCACACATAAGGTTTTTCTCCTGTGTGAACTCTCTGATGTTGAATGAGTGTCCACTTATTGTTAAAAGATTTCCCACATTCGTTACACTTGTAAGGCCTTTCTCCTGTGTGAACTCTCTGGTGTAAAATGAGGTTATTTCTTCGAATAAAGGATTTTCCACATTCGCTACACTCATAGGGCCTTTCTCCGGAGTGAGTTTTCTGATGATACTGGAGGTCAGATCTAGAGATAAAGGATTTCCCACACTCGGTGCACTCGTAAGGCCTTTCTCCTGTGTGAACACTCTGATGATAACGAAGGGCAGAGCTGGTGGTAAAAGATCTTCCACATTCACTGCACTCATAGGGCCTTTCTCCAAGGTGACCTCGCTCATGATACTGAAGGGTGGAACTACAGGTAAAAGATCTACCACATTTACTGCACACGTAAGGCTTTTCTCCTGTATGAATTCTCTGGTGTCGAATAAGTGTCCACCTATTGTTAAAAGATTTCCCGCAGTCGCTGCAGTCATAAGGCCTTTCCCCTGTGTGGACTCTGTGATGATAACGGAGGCTGGAGCTAAAGGTAAAACATTTCCCACATTCGCTGCACTCGTATGGCTTGTATCCTGAGTGAACTCTTATGTGTATAATGAGATTATTTCTTCGGGTAAAAGACTTCCCGCATTCGCTGCACTCAAAAGGCCTTTCTCCAGTGTGAACTCTGTGATGGTAACGAAGAGCCGTACGAGTGATAAAGGACTTCCCACACTCACCGCACTCATAAGGCCTTTCCCCAGAATGGACCCTCTGATGATAACGCAGGTCAGACCGAGAGATAAAAGATTTCCCACAATCGCTGCACCCATAAGGCCTTTCTCCCGTGTGAGAGCTCTGGTGATAACTGAGGGCAGCGAGAGAGGTAAAAGATTTCACACAGTCGTTACACTTATAAGGCTTTTCTCCACTCTGAACTCTCTGATGTCGAATGAACACCGAGCTATGACTAAAAGACTTGGTGCATTCGCTACACGTATAACTGTTTTTCCCATTGTGCCAGTCCCGGGGAGGAACGAGGACAGATTTGTGGCTTACGGATTTCCCACATTTGCCACACTTGTGCTGCCTTGCCCCGGCAGGAAGTCTTCGGTGTTGACTGAAGGGTGAGCTTCCCCTGACGGATTTTCCATAGTCGCCACCCACAGAAAAACTTTTTCCAGCGTGGAGTCTCTGGTGAATGACAAATGCGGATTTGTACCTAAATGTTTTCCCACATTCGGTGCACACGAAACACTGTCTACCAGTGTGGACGTCCTGAACAAGTGTGTGCTTGGGGGTGTAGGCCTTCTTGCATTCTTTCGAAGCGCAGTGACTTTTTCTGCTTCGTAAATTTGTTGCTTCCCACTGGGTTATTCTGTTTGGCTTCTCGGCTTTATGAGCGGCCTGTTGCTGGGGAAGTCCTAAAGTGGTCAGCAAGTCCTTCTCAACCCTCCCACAGGTGAAGGGCTTCGGTGACACACGGACTCTGCAGCTCTTCACGAGTGAGACCCGGTCCTCACCGCTTACAGAAGCTTTCTCTGCCCTGTGCTGCTCCTGGTGCTGGTGACCGTTTGCGGTGACATAAAATCGTTTCGCACACGCCCCGCACCTCAACAGTTTCTGGCTGTGTTGTGTTCCCTGCTGCTCAACCAAGTGGAAAATGTCTCTCAGGACTGGCCCGCAACCCTCACAGGGGTGTGTCTTCCGGGACGACAAAGCCTCCTTGGGATTCCTTGCCTGTGACCCCTTTGCAGACACGCTCTGTTCAAAGGGTGCCTCCCCATCCTCTGCTCCACAGCAGCAACCTGAACGCAAAGAAATGCTGGTGAAGTACATGGCGACTCTGGGAAAGAGACAACCTCACCGCAAATGTACATCTGCTGCATGTGGACCTGAGTGTCAAACGCTTTGCTGAACAAGAAAGTTGGAATTCATTGATGGATCGGCTGACCGTTGTGTCACTGGGTCTCTAAGGTCACACAATGGTGGAGACCTGACCGGGGGAAGGGTTCGGGGCAGAATATGACACGAGGAAGAGTGGCAGGGCGTACAACTCACGTCCACTGCTGACGGCGTCCTGCACATCCTTTTCTGCTGCTGACACAGTGCTCGATAGAGACATGCACCCGAGCCCAGGAAAATCTCACTAGAAAACAGACTGGCTGCTGCCCGAGGTCAATTCAGGGGTACGTGAACACCTCATGGCGCAACACGTGAGGGCCCATGTTAAGCACGACAGAAAGAGGGGTGAGATGTGGAGTCGAGGGAGCTACATATCCCTGGGCTGAAAACCACAGCAGAAATGACAAGTAGTGGAACTGACGAGTCAGCAAAGTGTCAAAGGTGGAAAAGGAAGGGTAGAAATTGGCTG
>NW_011889442.1:61722-67102 GCF_000151845.1 Pteropus vampyrus | reverse complement strand
TATGAGGAAATCACCATAAGGGTATGAGCAGCTTTCTTAGCTGAAACACTGAACGCTGGGAGAGTGGATGGTATGTTCTAAATGCTGAAAGGAAAAACTGCAAGCCAAGATCATTTATGAGCAAAGCTGTCCTTCAAAAACGAAGGAGACGCTTCCTCAGACAAACAGAAGCTGAAGGAGTTAGTTCATCACCACTTCCGCTACCCTGCAAGAAATGATATAGAGAGTTGTTCAAGTGGAAATGAAATTAGTACACTGATTAGTAACAGGAAAACATAAAACATACTGGTAAACTTAAGGATCTAGTCATATTCAGAATACTCTAACACTGTAGTAGTGTGTTAATCACTCGATTCTAGCACAAAGGACAAAAGACAAGAGTATTAAAAATAACTACACCCACAACAAATGGACCACGGTTACAAAATACAAAAGATGTTAAATTGTGAAATCAAAAACAAAATGTGTGGGGGGTGGAGTAAAAGAGCAGAGTTTTTGTATGCAATTGAAGTTATCAGTTTAAAACTGGATGTTATACTTATGTTTTACATAAGCTCCATGGTAACCACAAACCAAAAACCTATAGTAGACACACAAGAAATAAAGACAGAGGAATAAAAGCATACCGTAAATCAGAAAGACAAGAGAAGAACAGGAGCCGGGCAATAATAAACGAGATGGTAATGGTAGGTTCTAATAAAATTCTCCAATAAAATGACTTCCATTAACTAAAAAAAAAAAAAAAAAAGGCCCAATTATGTGCTGCCTACGATAGAATAACTTCAGCTTTAAAAACACACACAAGCTGAAAGTAAAGAGATTGAAAGAGATATTCCACTCAAATGGAAACCAAGAGAGAGCACAGGTAGCTCCACTTATATCAGACAAAATAGACTTTAAGTCGAAAACTGTCACAAGACACAAAGAAGGTCATAATGATAATGGAATCAATTCATCAAGAATATGTAACGATGTTATGTATACAGGTATCACATATGAAGAGCACCTAAATTAAGTATTAAGCAAAGAAACACCATATCCGAAGGCAGAAAAGACAGCAGCAGAATATTAATCATTTCAATATCTTTTTCAGCAATGGGTAGACAACCAGACAGAAAATTAAGAGAGACAGATTTGAATTGAATGACACTTTAGTCCAAATGGATCTAACAGACATATATAGAACGTTCCATCCTATCTAGCACAATACACATTCTTCTCAAGTGTGAATAGAATATTCCCTAGGACAGATCACACATTACATCAAACAAGGCTTAACAATTTTCAGAACACTAAAATCACATCCAGTACCTTTTCTACACAACAGAGAAATTTAGTAGTCAGTAAAAGGAGGAAAGCTGAAAAATTCACAAATAGGTGGATATTAAACAACACTCTACTGACCCGTCAAAGAAAAAAATCAAAAGGAAAACAAAAAAAAAATCCTGTAACAAGCAAAAATGGAAACAAAACAGATGGAATGTGCAAAGTAGCTCTAAGAGGAACGTTTAAAGCTATAAATGCCAGTGTTAGGAAAACGGATCTCCAACAACCTCACTTTATGCTGCGAGGAACTAGAGAGTGAAATTAGCGGAGCAAAGAAAAAACGAAGATCGGAGGGAAAAATAAATGAAACAGAAACTAGAAAAACAATAAAACCGACAATACTAAGAACTAGTTTTAAAAAATATATAAATAAAAAAATAAAACAAATAAATAAAATTTGAAAATATGCATAAAATTGAGAAAACTTTAGCTAACCTTTCTTAGAATAGAGAGAAGACTCAAATAAATTAACTCAGAAATAAAAGTGGAGAAATTACAACTGATAGTACAGAAACACAAAGGATCGCAAAAGACTACCATGAACTGTTACACACCAAGACATCAGATAGTCTAGAAGACACAGATAAGTTGCTTGAAACATACAACCTACCAACACTGAATCATGAAGACATAGAACATCTGAAGAGACCAAATAACAAGCAAAGAAATTAAATCAATGATTAAAAAAAAAAAAAAAATCTAACAAAGAACAGGCCACAACCAGGTGGATTCACTGGTGAATTCTATTAACATTTTAACGATAATTAACGTCAATCCTTACACTCTTCCAAAAATTTGAAGAGGAAGAAACATTTCCAAACTCATTTCAGGAGGCCAGCATCAACCTAACACCAAAGCTAGTCAAGGACACTGCAAGAAAAGAACTTTACAGGCCAACATCCCTGATGAATCACAGATGTTTAAAAAAAAGAGCAACGAATTATCAGCAAACAAATTCAATAGCACTTAAGAAGAATCATAAACTGTGATGATCGTGTGGGATTTATCCCTCAAATGCAAGGATGGTTCATCATAAGCAAATCAATAAATGTACTATACCATTTTAACAGAATGAGGTATGATCATCTCAATAGATGCAGAAAAGCAATTAACAAAATTCGGAATTCTTTCATCATAAAACTCACAAAAAATTAGGCGTAGAAGGTATGTACCTCAATAACAGAAAGGCCATACATGATAAGCCCACGGCTACCAGTATATTCAACAGTGAAAAGGTAAAAGCTTTTTCTCTAAGATCAGAAACAAGTGAAGGATGCCCAACCTCATTACGGCTGTTCAAAATAGTACTGGGACTTTTCTTTTTAAGTACTGGAATTTCTAGCCAGAGTGACAAGGTAAGAAAGAGAAATGAAAAGTATCCAAATCAAAAAAGAAGTAAAACTGTGTTTCCAGATAACGTGATCTTATATGAAGATAATGCCAAAAACTCCACCAAAAAGCTGTCAGAATGAATAAACGAACCCAGTAAATTTGCAGAATACAAAGTCAAAATACAAAAATCAACTGTATCTATATTCTAATAATGAAATACCTCAATAAGAAATTAAGAAATTAATCCCACTTATAATAGCATTAAAAAGGCTAACAATATTTTTGATACTAGTAATAAATTTAACCAAGAAGGTGGAAATCTGGATTCTGAAAACTTAGTAAGACACAGATGAAAGAAATCAAAGACACAAACGAATGGAAAGATATCCCATGTTTTGGGATCGGAAGAATTATTATTGTTAAAATATCTCTACTACCCAAAGCAATCTACAGATTCAATGCAATTGCTACCAAAATTCCAATGGCATTTTTAGCAGAAAGAGAAAAAGAATCCAAAAATTCAAACCACAAATGACTCTAATAGCCAAAGCAATTTTGATCAAGATGATCAACGTTAGAGGTATCGCACTTTGTGATTTAAAATACATCACAAAAAATTAGTAATCAAAACAGTATGGTACTGCAATACCAGACACAAAGACCTATTAGAAAGAATATACACAGCCCCCAAAACCCCACACATTACATGGTAACTACTCTTTGACAAGGACACCAAGAACACACACTATTCTGTTCAATAAATGGTGCTAGGAAAACTGGATATGCACATGCAGAGAGAAAAAACTAAGACCCTACCTTACACCACTCACACAAATTAACCCAAAATGGATTAAAGACTTAAATATAACACATGAAAATGTAAAGCTCCCGGTGGGAAGGGAGAAAAAGCTCCTTGGCATTGGTTTTGGTAATGATTTGTTTGGATGTGGCGCCCAAAGTACAGACGACAAAGGCAAAAATAAGTAAGTCTGGACTACATCAAACTAAAAAGCTTCTGTAGAGCGAAGGAAACAATCAACAAAAGGAAAAATCAGGAAATATTTGTAAAGGCTGTCTCATGGGAGTTAATACATAAAATATGTAAGGTACTCATACAACTCAATAGCAAAAGAACGATGCCATTAAAAATGGGCAAAAGATCTGAATAAACATTTTATCAAATATCTAAAAGTGGCTAATAGATATATAAAAGATGTTCACTTCATCTTTAATCATCAGAAAAATGCAAATCAAAACGACAATATCACCACTCACCTAAAACGATGGCTACCATCACGAGAGCAAACACAAGCACTGGTGAAGGTGCAGATATAAGGGAACCCTTGTTTACTATGGTTGGAATGTGAAAAAAAAAAAGTCTAACACTGTAAGGTGTCAGAGGGTTATTAGAATTATGGTGATCGCTTCTTTAGGTATATAAATGTTGACTATGGTGTACTTCTGTAACTAACATAATATTGTATGTTAGCTATATTTTAATAAAAACTTTTTAAAAGGAAAAAAGTCAAAAGTCATAGAAAGAGTAGACAGAATGCCAGGATCTGGGACATGGGAGGAAATGGGAAGATGTTGGTCAAAAGGTACAAATGTTCAGTTACGACATGAGTAAGTTCTGAGGATGTAATTAAGACCAAAGTGACTACAGTTAATATGGATTTTATATACTTAAAACTTACTGAGAGTAGATCTTAAGCATTCTTACCATAAAAAAATAATAAGGTAACTTTACGAGCTGATGGATGTTTACCTTTAATGTGGCAATTATTTCACCGTATATCAAATCCCACACTGTACATTCTGATATATGTAATTTTATATCTCAAGAAGGCTGGGGAAAAAAAAAGAAAAACAGATCTAAACACTACAAAGTGCGCTGGAGGGTGTTGAAAAGCAGCCCATGGTTTAGAAAAGTAACGACCATGACACTACCTACAATTCCTGGCACAGGCAGGGAGGGGGAAATGACAGGTCAAAGAAGGGATCAGACCCTGGGATACAGAAGTGATATGGATCTGACTCATTAACACACAGAGAGAAGGCAAGTGTGGGGGAATCCATTAGTCCCACTGCAAGACTAGTGACCTGTACCTCCTTCCTAAAAGGGTTCATTCAGTTCAGCAGGTACTAGGGCTTCAGGACAGAAGAGGGCACTGCATACAAACCAGCCCTAGCGACAGAGCAGCTACCCAGAAACCTGGGGAAAGCGGTGCCTGTGGTCCAGTGAGGACTGAGCGATGGGTGGGGCTGGTGCAGAGGGAGTGGAGCCCAGTCCGGGTTACTGGTGAGGCTGTCTTACCCAGCGAGGATACAAGTGCAAAGTTCTGCAGCATCACATCGAGATACAGGCATCTCTGAGCCTCATCAAGGAGCTTCCATTCCTCCCAGGAGAAGAACACAGCGACGTCCTCAAACGTCACACCGTCCTGTTATAATGGAGACAGATGGAACCATGAACACTGTTTCCAAGAACCCGCAATCCATCTCTCCCTGCACATCAACCCCACACTCGTCCTCCCCCCAACCGCAGAGAATTTCCACATCCAGGTGCCACTGACGCCCACCCTATCCCCAGGGTCCCTTTAGTCACTGTGTTCAGCACTCAGCAACATCAGGCAGTAGGGCAGAGATGTAATCCAAGCTCTGGTCCTGGCTTGTAGGGTCCCACCTATCCTGTCCATCAATTCCCCTGGAGTCTCTAGAT
>NW_011889442.1:56078-60642 GCF_000151845.1 Pteropus vampyrus | reverse complement strand
CCCCGGGGTGGCGTCGAAAGCCTCAGACCCGCGTCCGTGCGGCTGGACGGGGATCACGACTCCGTCACACGTTCTGGGTGCGGCACCTGGATTCCTACCCAGCCATCGGAGCCAGAACAGACTTAGAGCAGGAAGAATGGCCGCCAGCAGGAGGAGAACGGAAGTCCCGCCCTAATGGGATGAAATCGCACGGAAATGCTTTCATCACGATGGTTTACGGCTCAACTCCGCGCAGGGCCTTCTGGGTAACGTAGTTCCCAACGCTCTGGAGCCGGTGGGAAGGGAGGTCTCTATCCTAAACCACCAGACTCTTTGCCACAGGAGGGATCCTGTAAAGTTGTGCTCTTACCACCAGGGAGGGGCTTTGCGCGTTGCTAACTACGCCATAAACTCAATTCTGATGCTACCTACCTGAAGGTAAGTTAGGGACTCAGTCCCACAACTCTGCAACTCCCTATTTCAGATGCCAGTCACAAGTCGAGATGGTTATTTGTGCTTCCCACCAACTAGCTATTGTTAAATATTCAGTGGCAGGCCCAAAATGACCACTCATGCTGAAAGCCCTTTATATGAAACGTGGTTTAATATTTGATCTAATTGCGGTTTGAACCTCTCCCAGAAACATCATTTTTATCAGCCAGTTTGAGATTTTCTAGCCAAGCACTTTTAAGGTAATCTATCGTGCACCCTCTCCAGCCCCCACGCCCCTACAGAAAGAGGCAATCTGCATGATAAAAACAAACAAACAAACAAACACAAAAACTCTTCCAAGTCTTTTCTTCTAAAGAAAAGGTGTCCTGACCCCAAAATACCCTGTCTTTCATTAATAGCTCCCTTGCTCTACCCTGCTTCCCATAAAACTTTTCTAAAAAGATCCTTGACTTCCTCTAAGGGTAGGTGACTTTGCCTGAAATAATCCACTCTTTTAACTTCTTATTCCCACCCTCTTTCTGCTTATAAAAATCTTCCATTTTGTATCATTTGGAGCATCCTTTAAATTGTTACATGGGCTGCTGCCCATTCACTTAAGCTTTAAGTTTACTTGGTTGAATTTTATTTTAAACACTATAAATCAGAGATTCCTATAACCGCCTCCTCGAGTTAAACTAATTTGCTGGAGCAGCTCAATGAACTCATAGGAACATTTTTATGTTCTCGATTACCAGTTTATTACAAAAGAATAGATGTATTCTATTTACAAAAGAAGAGATGGATAGGGCAAGCTACGTGGGAAGGGGTGAAGTGCTTCCATGCCCTCTCTGAGTGCACCATCCTCCTCGCATCTCCACATGTTCACCAACTTGGAAGCTCTCTGAACCCCATCCTTTTGAATTGTTATGGAGGCTTCATTATATATCCACGATTGATAAATTTTGGTCAATGGTCATTGATTTAACCTCCAGCCACCCAGCCTTTCCTAGAAGTCAGGGGAGTAGAACGGAAAGCTCCAACCCTCCAATTACTTGGTTAGTTCCCCCTGGCAACTAGCCCTCATCCTTCCGAAGTAGGGAAGAGGCAAGAAATTAAAATGTTAAACAAGCTACATTCAGAGACTGCAATATGCTGATCAGCCCCGCAGCTGGGCCAGGAGAACACCTGCAGCACAAAGGAAGATTTCTGCTGGGATTGCTAACAACCCATTCCCTACACCTGTGGAAGGGGAAATCGGAACCACAGTGTCTTTAAGTGGTGCCCTACGCAAAATAAAAACATTCATTCCCTGTGGCTGAAGGCTGGGAAATGCCAGCGGGCCTTTCAGCCTACATACTCTTCCCTTTCCCCTCCCTCACTGTATGTCCATATCGAAGGAAATAGGTAAACAAAGTCTTTAAAGTGTAACACACGGGAACTAAAGAATAATGTATATGCTGAATTCCCTGAACACTCGGGGTCCCTCTCTGTCTCTGAGAGGAGACCAGGCTCTATGGAGTGTTACCCCTTTTCTAATAAACTTTCCTTTTGACTCTAACTTTGGCGTGTATGTTGAATTCTTTCTACATTCTCCGCAAAAGGACCCTCTTCTCTTGGCGTGGGGTTTGGTCTCCTCCCACTCGGGGAAATTTGCCCTGTCCTGCATCACTCAGGTGCTTTCCAAAATTTATATCTCATCAACATAAACTCAGGTGTGGTTGAAAGGAGTTTGTTATGAATATCAAGACGTTATTACTGTTATCACTTAGGAAGTTGCAAAGGTTTTAGGAGCTCTCTGCCAGAAATGGAGACGAAGACCAAATAAATATATTTCTTGTTGTAAATCACAATATCTGTCGAAAGAGAGAAAAGTGGCCGCCGAGGTAACACCCTTTGATGCGTTTGTGTCATTTCACGCCAGGTTTATTGAGCGGAACATTCTCTGTTGTGGTTCCTGTGAATTGGGTAAGAGAGAATGAACACAGAAGACACACAGACACAGACAGGGTAAAAGACTGCAGCCTCGAGAGCTGTCAGCGTTTTATTTTTAAAGGCTGGCACTTGGCTCCTGTCCCTATCTTACTTCCAGTGTCCTCATCTTAGCCTCATTCTTTGAGTTCCTTGTCCCTGCACCGATCGTTCTTGTTCTGCTTGTCCCCGAGGAAGGTCAGTGCGTGCATCTCACTCACTCTTCAGCCCCTTCCTGTGTGCAGGGTGGGGGCGCCTTGGCTTGCGTGCAACCCTTAGGGCAAATACCCGGGGTAAGCACAAACAAGGTCTGTGGGAGCGGCTGTTTGCAGCTCCTCTTCCCAGCCAATGTCTTCATACGTGCCAGGGAACAAGGGCCCAACTCTCTTAACTCCTTCATTCTCAGAATAACCAAGTGGGTACCCACACAGGTTAACACACAACACTTAGAGAGAGGAAGTAGAGTCTTATGGGCGAAAGTCCTTAGCATCTCCAAGGCAAGCTCTGTTCACTGGCGACACGGATGGCTGTGCATCGGTCCCAAGCCAGTGGCTACGTGGGTCAGAAGGTCAGTCTTCGGCTCTCAGTGCGCCGTCAGCGATGCTCTCGGTCAGGCTTGAACATCATTTCAGGTGTTCAGCTTCTATGGACCTTACGAGGTGGGATGCTCGTGCTTATCGGCCCCTGCAAAGTGGGAGCTGTTTCCGTGGTTTGGGATGTTCCAGTCACACCCTTCGAATGTTCCCCTTATGTGCAAGTTGACATTACTGACATGGCGCCCATGAAATCCATTTTGTAAAGTATTTCCTTAAGCGCTATACAATATCACAGATAAAGATGATATGAAAGAGAGAAGGTGACTATGCCCAGAAATGGGGAGGTGACATGTAGTGTTGTGTGTTACAGTAAGGCGGTCCCGCCTGATAAGCAAGGAATTGAGCCATGTAGGTATATTTGGAATAAACGTGGGACAGGAGAAACTGTTGGTTTGGGTGCATGTAGCTCTCACAGGATTCAACAGCAGTGAGGGGCCTGAGACTCAAGTCCAGTTGGCCATTTATCTGCTTCGATCACTGCAGACACACTCAGGGGATGTGGGTAAGAAAACTTAGATCTGTTCTTGGAGCCTGCAAATGTCTGCCTTGGTGGGCTTAGGCTTGGAACCAGGGAGAACTTCATACGACTCTAGTTGTCATACTTTGGTCCTTGAACCTTCACTATCAGTGTCACCTGGAGACTCATTGGAAACGCGTCTTCTCAATTCTGAATGCAGATCTACTCAATCAGGCGCTTGAGATAAGGCCCTAGAATCTCTGTCATGAAAGCTTCCAGGTGATTTAATACACATTCAAGAACATTCCAGCTTTCTGTGCTGATTCCTGTGTGTGAGGTACTTCATTTCTTATGATTAAGTGGAAATTGCATACATATTTATATGTACATATTTATGTGATTTTTGCACTGAGGTTACATAAAGGTGTCGGTGTATATTTGTACCCCAACATTTAAAAAAATACACAAAATGTCGAACTTTTTATTTTTTGTTAAAGGGATACTATACTACATAGATTTATAAAATAGATATAAATGGTCTCTGATCACTCTAGCTCCTGAAGAAAAACAAAATTTGCGGTACTTGATTATCTTTTTTGAATTGTCTGCACATATGCCTGTTACCCTGTGTGCACATATGCGTGTTCAAATATATTCTTATACAAGTTGTTTTCCTTAGTACAGATCAAGTCATACATCGCATACTGATCCAAAGATACATTTCTTCACTTAATGTATCTTTGGACAATATACAGTTACTTCTTTATTTTGCACCTAATACCTCCTTATCTCCTCCACATTTTGTGTACTTCCGGTTGTCTCTTTGTTAAGACCCTTTAGTTTTTGTTGCCTGCACAATGCGGGCTGGCCTGCTGCCCTCCAGGAGACAGCCTTGCCTTCCCAGTGCTCCTTGGTCCCCTCAGGGCACCTTCTCCCATGTCACCGGAAGCGCCCTGGATTCCTCCGGAATCTTTCCTTGCTGGTCAGGCTGCTCTGGACGGTTCACAGGAATGAAGACTAAGATCAAGCCATGTCGCCTGAAGATTAGGAGGCTGGTGATGCTGTACCTGTCCTTGAGGCCCCAAACAGTCCTAATCCTGCTGCTTGGGGTCACGTTTGGCTTTGGTGCCCA
>NW_011889442.1:50251-52498 GCF_000151845.1 Pteropus vampyrus | reverse complement strand
CAATGAATTGAATACTGACACGTTTTATGAGCTGATGATTTTTCCCACCTGATTAAACCTTCACAAACCCATCATCTCCCCTGTGACAGCTAACGGAGGAAGACTTCGCCTACTTTCTCCGCTTTACTCACCACGCCCCGATCACACACTAGACTACAAAAGCTTTCGTCTTCCTTCAGTTTTTCACATTCCACATATGCCTTTCCAACTCCGAGAATTCCCAGGTCTTCTCTCCCTTCCCCACTGAAATGTTGTTTTTCCACCTTGCTTTGAATTTTAAATAAATCTTATAGGGTCAGCATAAATTCAAATCCAAACTGGTTTTCGACCCTAACCTCCTACACACTGAACTTTCTGTGAAAGGGTTGCAATCTGAAATGGAACTGGCAGATGTGAGATGGAAAATCTCAAACATGCACCCTCAGAAGGGAACTTGAAAACTGAGAGGCTGATTTCCCATAAATGCCTGATTTACGGAAGATCGAAACTTAGCTCCTGACCAATGAACACCTGCCAAAAACCTCCCATCCTCAAGCCAACGAACTTCCTGCATGGACTCCAGCTGGACTTTCCCCTTTCTGCACTCATTCCCCATAAACACAGCCTGCCTCAAACCTTCAATGGACTTGCCTGTAGCCTGCCAGTTGGCACGAATTGCAATTCATCTGCTATTCCTAAATAAACACAATTTCTGGCAATTTGAGTTTCCTGAGTTTGCCTCTTTCTTTAGGTTGACAATTCCCGATATTATTATGAAATTCCCTGAACATCTCCAGTGATCAACATTATTCAACTTGCGAAAAATTATTTTTTAGGAATTTTGAGTAATGTTCTTGTTTCGAACAATAAGTAGAGTTATTAACATTGTTATTCAATTTTGAATCAAAATGTCCCAGAATAAAGCATGTCAAATGTGAGCCTACGAATATATAGTTTGTTAAATAAATGGTGGGATGTTCTGGAGGAAACTTATAGCCCAGAAATGACACTTGGAACATTTGTTTTTCTTACTCGACAAGCAAAACAGAACTGAGAGAACTGGGTGTCACTGCCAAAGAGCACGGAGAGATGAATGTCGGGGAGCCTGGGCCCACCAGCACTGAAGCGTCCATCAGAGCATGGCATGGTTTCACGGTCAGGATTATGAAAAAATATTAAGCAGAAGGGAGAGTAAAAGCAGATAAGACATATTCCCCAGGATGAAAACTGTGCTCAGGACTGTGGTCTTTTGGGGAAGTCTAGGGGAAAGCCTGCGATGAAGGTATCGGATTCTCAGCTCGTGTGTAAGTAGGACAAGGACCATGGGGAGCCACTTGGCCAGTCATGAGGCCAGGTGACATAATGTCAATAAAGGATGACAGGAATGTAGTTCTTTCTGGAATGTCTGAAAAACAGTATCCATAAATTCTTTTCTATACTGTTTTTCCTTTCTTGGTACAGTTCATTCAGTGATAAAATTATTTAGCAAGACCTGCAGAATCCAGCAAAGAAGAGAAAAATTCAGTGCACTTTGGCCATGCCATTCTGAGTTCCATCCACCTCTAAATACTGACACAAAGTTTAATGGCCATAAAGCCACTGGCTCTGCCTGCTCTGTGAAAATAAAGGACGTTTATAACCAATTCACCTAGAAAATATTTCTTTCCAAAGCTGTTATCTTAGCGAAGACCGAAAGATTTGGCAAAAACAAGTTGTTTTACCAAATCGTTTGACAGATAATCTACCCATTATTGCTAGTTTCTCTGAATCTTTTTTATAAATAATAACACCTAAAAATATTATGCTTCAAAGTTCCATCCAGTAAATTTTGTGCATGAACCATTTCTCATTCACACCTGAGATAACAGATAACACATATATTGGTGTCTGCCCCCCAGTTTCTGACAGAGTTCCTAAAACCCTTGGGAATTCCTAAATGCCAAAAGCACTCAGAACACCGTTTTCCTAATACTTTATATTTGATCCCCACCCCCGAAGTTCCTGATGCAGAGTTCCTAAATGCCTTGAAAGTTCCCGGGAGATAAGAGTGTTTTTGTTCTAATGAGATTAACTCTGGGTGGCTCCTGGAAAAGCACTGGTCACCAGAAAGACAAAGCCATGATCGCAAGCTCAGAATTGTCAGCACCTCCCTCCATTCTCCAGAGAGTAGAGAGGGCTAGAAATGGAGTTAATAATGGATCATACATATTTATTGATACCTCCATTAAAAAACCCAATACTATGGGGCTTAAGGGGGCAGATATACCC
>NW_011889442.1:48056-50201 GCF_000151845.1 Pteropus vampyrus | reverse complement strand
TCCATCCAGTAAATTTTGTGCATGAACCATTTCTCATTCACACCTGAGATAACAGATAACACATATATTGGTGTCTGCCCCCCAGTTTCTGACAGAGTTCATAAAACCCTTGGGAATTCCTAAATGCCAAAAGCACTCAGAACACCGTTTTCCTAATACTTTATATTTGATCCCCACCCCCGAAGTTCCTGATGCAGAGTTCCTAAATGCCTTGAAAGTTCCCGGGAGATAAGAGTGTTTTTGTTCTAATGAGATTAACTCTGGGTGGCTCCTGGAAAAGCACTGGTCACCAGAAAGACAAAGCCATGATCGCAAGCTCAGAATTGTCAGCACCTCCCTCCATTCTCCAGAGAGTAGAGAGGGCTAGAAATGGAGTTAATAATGGATCATACATATTTATTGATACCTCCATTAAAAAACCCAATACTATGGGGCTTAAGGGGGCAGATATACCCTAACCCCTTCTCGCAAAATTGAGGCTAACAGTAAATGCAGATACAGTTCCTAGTGGTAAAAATAGCCTATGGTTCTCTACCTAAATGAATTTATTTTAGAGATGATTTTTTAAGATAATTTTATTTTTAATTACATACAATATTGTATTTGTTTCAAGTGTACAATACAGGGGTTAAAAATTATATAACTTATGAAGTGATCCATCTGACACATACATGGTTATTACGATATTATTTACTATATTCGCCATGCTGTGCTTTGCTTCCCTGTGACTGTTTTGTAACTGGCAAGCTGTACATCCTAATCCCATCCCCTTTTTGAACTACCTCCCAAACACTCCTCACTGGAAAAGACATGGCTCTAGAATGTGGTCAGGGCTACAGGGAGAAGAGATAACGGCTCCTTCCAGGTGGCATCTTCGTCACTTGACAGGCCTGAAATAAGAGGAGAGAATGGAGGAGGTGGCTGTGGGTCCCTTGCATGGAGGAGAGGCGAGGCTTCGGGCAATGAGACCAAGATCCTGCGGGGTTCAAGTATTACATTCAAATATAAGGTTCCAGGGTTCACATCCAGCTGTCCCCACTCCAGCAGGGTGAACGTCAGACTCATGCACCTATAACACTTAAAGATTCCAAATGAGGCATCACGTTCACCACGAAGATAGCTAAGAGTGTTTCACCTAAATCGCTGGTAAAGGTGGACAGACCCAGACCCGAATCAACCGGGGATCCTGAGGGCCCAAAGCTAGGCTCAAAGTGGGGGTTTGGGGGGCTATCCAAATGTAGCTGCGGCTCAAATAAGGTTCCCGGAGGAAACCACTGGAGACGCGCAGAAGACAGCATGTGCTCTGTGACGTCGCTGGAATTAAGAGATGACCACGATGACAACTCCACAATGGAAACGGCAGCACCGGCAGTTCAGCCTCCCTGATTGGTACTCGCCCGCCACCAGCCCCAGGCTTAGGGCTCCACACACCATAGTGACAGGATTGTCCCCAGCTCTGGGGCCAGACTCCTGGGTTTGAATCCACCCTCTTGAATCTAAATCTGACACTTGGCTGTTGTGTGACCTTGGGCAACCCACTGCAGCTTTCTGATCCTCCATTTTCCCAGCGATCCAGTAATGGTAACTAATCCGCAGGATGTTGAGAATGAGAGAAAATACTCAGAAGCAAAGCTCAGAACCCTGGCATCGGGAAGTGTTTGCACCATATTGTTCCCTTCATCGAACCTGCAGGGGCCAAGGTTAAGCGCCTTCATCACTTCCATGTCAGTCAGGGAAGTGAGTGTTGGGGAGGGATGGAGTTGTCCAGAGATTTCCTGGTGGGGACCCCACACTGAGACCTCAGTGTCCTGAAGCCACCTCCTCAATGTGGTGCAGTCTGTGTGGACTGCAGCCTATCAGGGGGTTCTGAAAAGCCTCATTTTTTTATAGGTACCCGGGGCAGAAGGTCCCAGGAGCGTCGGGACTGGGGATAGCACCCACAGGTGACAACTGGTGATATGGCCACTGCGCAGGGTAAGGGCGTGTCAGCTCCTCCAAAGGCCCAGTGCGGGGCTGCTCTCTATCCCCGTTTTACACAGGATGAAACTGAGGCCCTAGGAGGGTGGACCTGTCGCCTGTCTTCATGTCGACGGTTAGAGATCTAGAATTGACCCCTGGAGTACATGGCTCAGGATTTGGGGAGAC
>NW_011889442.1:41362-46496 GCF_000151845.1 Pteropus vampyrus | reverse complement strand
AGCTACTAGGAAAAGATTTCCCACATTTACTGCACTCATGAGGCCCTTCTCCAGTGTCAACGCTCTAAAGACAAAAGAAGGCACATCTACAGGTATAAGACTTGCCACATTCACTGTACATTAAGTCCTTTCTCCAGTGTGAAGTCTCTGATGACTACGCAGGGATGTTCCGCTGGTAAAAGACTTCCCACAATCGCTGCATCCATAAGGCCTTTCTCCAGTGTGAAGTCTCTGATGACGACGCAGGGATGTTCCGCTGGTAAAGGACTTCCCACAATCACTGCACCCATAAGGACTTTCTCCAGTGTGAAGTCTCTGATGACTACGCAGGGATCTTCCACTGGTAAAAGACTTCCCACACTCGTCGCACCCATAAGGCTTTTCTCCAGTGTGAACTCTCTGATGAGAACGGAGGGAACGACTATCGATAAAAGATTTCCCACATTCACTGCATTCAAAAGGCCTTTCGCCAGTGTGAACTCTCTGATGATAATGAAGGACAGTGCGACGAATAAAAGATTTCCCACATTCAGCACACTTATAAGGCCTTTCTCCTGTGTGAATTCTCTGGTGTATATTGAGGTGATTTCTTTGCCTAAAGGATTTCCCACATTCACTGCACTCATAAGGCCTTTCATCTATGTGAACGCTCTGATGAGAATGGAGGGAACGACTATCGATAAAAGATTTCCCACATTCACTGCATTCATAAGGCTTTTCTCCAGTGTGAACTCTCTGATGAGAACGGAGGGAACGACTATCGATAAAAGACTTCTCACATTCACTGCACTCATAAGGCCTTTCTCCAGTGTGAACTCTCTGATGAGAACGGAGGGAACGACTATTAATATAAGATTTCCCGCATTCGCTGCACTCATAAGGCCTTTCTCCAGTGTGAACTCTCTGATGATAATGAAGGAGAGTGCTACAAATAAAAGATTTCTCACATTCGGCGCACTTATAAGGCCTTTCTCCCGTGTGAACTCTCTGGTGCATATTGAGGTGATTTCTTTCCCTAAAAGATTTCCCGCATTCACTGCATTCATAAGGCCTTTCTCCCGTGTGAACTCTACGGTGTCGAATGAGTATTGGTCCATTGGTAAAAGATTTTCCACATTCACCGCACTCATAAGGTTTTTCTCCCGAGTGAACTCTCTGATGATAACAGAGGGCAGAACCCGAAGTAAAAGATTTCCCACATTCACTACACTCAAAAGGCCTTTCTCCAGTGTGAATTCTCTGGTGTTTAGAGAGGTAAGACACATGGCTAAAGGATTTCCCACATTCACTGCACTTGTAAGGCCTTTCTCCTGTGTGAACTCCTCGGTGTATAATGAGATGATTTAACTGGGTAAAAGATTTCCCGCAATCACTACACTCATAAGGCCTTTCGCCTGTGTGAACTCTCTGATGATAACGAAGACCAGAGCTAGAGGTAAAAGATTTTCCACATTCACTACATTTATAAGGCCTTTCTCCCGTGTGAACCCGCTTGTGTTCAGTTAAATGAGATTTTCGTCTAAAGAATTTCCCACATTCGGTGCACTCATAACTCATTTCTTCAGTATAGACTGTCTGCTGTTGAATAAGCACAGAGCTATCGCTAAAAGACTGCGCACATTCACGGCACATGTAACAGTTTTCTCCCGTGTGACTTCTCTGAGGATAAATGAGGACAAATTTTCGGTTAAAGGACTTTCCACATTTGCCACACTTGTACTGCCTTGCCCCAGTATGAATTCTTCGAAGTCGACTGAGGTTTGAGCTTCTTCTAAAGGATTTTCCACAGTCGTCACACACATGAAGTCTGTCATCAGAGTGGACTTTCTGGTAAGCAAGAAATGAGGATTTGTACATGAATGGTTTCCCACATTCGTGACACACAAAACACTGGCTTTCAGTGTGGATACCTGGGTCCTGAACGAATATGTGTTTGGGGCTGAAAACTCTCTTGCATTCTTCCCAAGCGTTGTGACTTTTTATACTTTGGAAAGTCACCTCACACTCGGAGATTTTGTTTAGCTGCTCTGTGGTGTGACTGGCCTGTTGCTGGAGAGGTCCTGCGTTGGTCAGGAAGTTTTTCCCAACCTCGCTGCAGACTGAGGGCTTCTCTGACGCATGGAAATTGCAGCTCATCACAAATGAGGTTCTGTCTACACTGCTTACGAAGGGTTTTCCCCCCACGTGCTGCTCCTGGTGCTGCTGACAATTCGCACTGAAATAAAATTGTTTCTCACACGCTCCACACCTCAACAGTTTCTGGCTGTGCTGTGTTCCCTGGTGCTCGAGCAAGTGAAAAATGTCTCTTAAGACTGGACCACACATTTCACAGGGGTGGGTCTTCTGGGACGATGAAGGTTCCTTTGGAGTCCCGCCATGTGATGCTCCTACAGAAATGCTCGGTTCAATGGACGCCTCCACATCCTCTGCTCCACAGCAGCAACCTGAACGCAAAGAAATGCTGGTGAAGTACACGCTGACTTTATTGGAAAGGGACAACTCAACAACAAATGTGCAACTGAAAACCGAAACAGAGCAGAGGTAACTATGCTTATGTCAGACAAAATAAGACTTTGGGTCAAAAACTATCGCTAGAGAAAAAGAATGTTATCAGGTAATGATAGAGCAGCCAATTCATCGAGAGGATATAACAATTATAGCTACATATGGACCCAATATCGGAGCAAGTAAATATATTAAGGAAGTACTTTCGGATCTGAAGGCCGAAATAGACAGCAATGCAATAATAATGAGAGACTTCAATACTCCACTTTCAGCAATGGATTGTCCAAAAATATCAATCAGAGGATAATGGATTTGAACTGCACATAAGAGCAAATCGACCTGACACACATGCAGAAGGTGTTATCCAACTGACTACAATTTCTTCTCAAGTGCACATGGAACATATGATAAAATAGATCATGTGTTAGGTCACAAAACAAGTCCTAACAAAGTTAAGAAGACAGAAGTCATATCAAGCAGCTTTGGCAACCACAATGATAGGAAACTAGAATTCATTCAGAGGAGGAAAGCTGGAAAAATCACGAACATGTGAAACTGAAACAACACACTCCTGAACAATCAATGGGTCAAAGAAGTCAAAAACTATATCCAAACAAATGAAAACAAAAACATAACACACCTTACAAAATGAGGGAAAAACCATGAGAGGAAGGTCTACAGTGATAAACGCCTACATTAAGAAAAATCTCGAAGTGGGTGGAAACAGGGTGGAGTGAAAGACATCCCCAGATCTCTCCCCTTGAAACAACAATAAGCTGAATATCTAAAACTTTAACAAAAAACACGCAAACTGCACACCAGCACATCTGAGCATGGGATCCGTGCATAAGAAGTATCACAGGTTAGAAGCCCGGGTGTTGGGGGGTGGACTGGGAGTAATAAAGAAGCTGTCTTTCGCTGCCGCCGTAGCTTCCTGCAAAGGAAGGGGAGGGGTGAAGGTGCAGGGACTTCCCTTAACAGCCCTGCCTGGGACTGCAGTGAGCACCCCACAGCGGGTGGCAGGGCCCAGTCATCAGGACAGAAGACAGAGACGCGGGACAGGACAGTAGAGAAATAACAGTTGATTTTTACTGGCCCTGGTTCCAAACCGAGGCTGAGCCGCAACCCCTAACTCCCAACCTAGAGGGCCCCTCCCCCCATACCCTCTGAGACCAAGAACCGCGGAGCCCCAGGGGAATCTGAGCAAACACTATCGAAACTGTTGCTAACACTGACAGGGACTGAAACTGTGAGTAGCGAGTGGGACTAAATATCTACAAAAAAATTAAAAAGATATTTTTAGGGTTTACATCAAGCAGGGATCCAAGAGGCTCAGACGCCACCTAATGGAAAACGAAAGAAAAATGCCTTCTTTGAAGCAGGCTAAAGAGAGACCTTTATATACTAAATCTTCTTTCTGGAAGAACAACAGCATACACTTCCGTTAATGCCCAGGTGGAGAAATAGTTCATTAAACACCATGAACAACCAAAGTGACAAGGCATCTCAGAAATAAAGAGAAAAATCTCCAGAAAATAAGCTTATAGACATAGAAATATGGGACTTAAATGACAGAGGATTCAGGGTGGTACTTCTGAAAAAGCTCAATGAGATCCGAAACAAATCAAGAATTTTAGGAATTGAAAAAACAACTACATGAGCAGAGCAAGGAGACCGAAACCCTCAAGAAGGACAGAATAGATATTCTGGAGATGAAGAACACACTGCAAGCGTTGAAAAATGAAATAGCAAGCTTGGGAAAGAGTCTACCAAATGGAAGAAAGGATCAGTGATATAGAAGACAGAAATCTAGAAATAAATCAGAAGAGAGAAACCAAAGAAAGAAAAAAAATGAAAGAGAAATACAAGAACTAGCTTATACCATCAGGAGAGGAAACATAAGCATAATAGGCATTATCAAAGGTGAGGAAAAGGTTCAGGGACTAGAAAGCATTTTCAGACAAATAGAAAGCATTTTCAGACAAAAACGAGAATTTCAGAAATCTAAGGAATAAACTGGAGCTTGGAATTCAGGAAGTCAACAGAACACCTAATTATCTCAACCCAAAAAGGCCTTAACCAAGACACATTGTATTAAAGTTATCAAAAATCAACAACAAAGGTAGAATTCTCAAGGCAGCCAGGAAGAAGGAAACAGTAACGTATAAAGGAACCCATTAGATTATCATCGGACTTCTCAGCACAGACCTTATAAGACAGAAAGGAATGGAATCAAATATTTAAACTATTAAGTGAAAGGAACTACCAGCCTAGAATAATGTATCCAGCTAAGCTCTCCTTTAGATATGAAGGAGAAATTAAGACCTTTCCAGACATACAAAAATTGAGGAAATTCTGCACTACAAGGCCTACACTACAGGAAATACTGAAAGGGGTCAACTCACCTAAAACAAAATAACAACAACAAAATACATAATTAGGAGTAAAGTGACTATCAGGCAAATAGAAGCAAAGGGGTGTAACCCTTACTAAGAACAGGGCATTATAGCTTAAATAATAAGAAGGGAATTGTTATAACAAGATATTAATGAACATTCAGCATACATAGGGACAAAATGAGACAACAATGACTGAAAAGGGGAAGATTCTAAGATCCAAATTCGCAAAG
>NW_011889442.1:39281-41312 GCF_000151845.1 Pteropus vampyrus | reverse complement strand
ACAAAAATTGAGGAAATTCTGCACTACAAGGCCTACACTACAGGAAATACTGAAAGGGGTCAACTCACCTAAAACAAAATAACAACAACAAAATACATAATTAGGAGTAAAGTGACTATCAGGCAAATAGAAGTAAAGGGGTGTAACCCTTACTAAGAACAGGGCATTATAGCTTAAATAATAAGAAGGGAATTGTTATAACAAGATATTAATGAACATTCAGCATACATAGGGACAAAATGAGACAACAATGACTGAAAAGGGGAAGATTCTAAGATCCAAATTCGCAAAGGGGAATAGAGATAAGGCACGCACTGAAGAAAATGGATGGCTGTATATACGTAACTAATCTTTACATATTCATAATGATAACCACACACCAAGACTCAGAACTGAAGTATGTAACATAAAACAAGAAGAATCAGAGGCAAAACCCACAAAAGCCAACCAAAATAAATAAAACAGAAACACATGGACAAGGAAGCAATGGAAACATTGAGCTACCAGAAAGCAAAAGATAAAATGGCTATAAGAAGACCTCATATTGCAATAATCACCCTAAATGTAAGTAGACTGAACTCACCAATAAAAAGGCACAGAGTTGCAGAACGAATCAAAAAACAAAGCCCAACCTATGCTGCCTCCAGGAGACACATCTCAGCTCCAAAGACAAATGGCGACTCAAAGTAAAAGGGTGGAAAATGATATTTCGAGCAAATGGCATTCAGACAAAAGCAGGAGTAACGGTAGTAATATCAGACAAAATAGACTTCAAAATAAAAAAGGGAAAGAAAGATACTGAAGGACACTGCATAGTGATAAAGAAACCATGAACCAAGAAGACACATATTTATTGATATCTATGCTCCCAATCAGGGAGCGCCAAAATATGTAAAGCAACTATTAACAGAACTAAAGGGAGAAACAGACCAAAACACTATGGTAGTAGGGGACCTAAATACCCCACTGTTAGATATGGACAGATCATCCAAACAGAATATCAATAAGGAAACAGCATCCTTAAATGATACACTAGACCGATTGGACATAATTGACATTTACAGAGCCTTCCATCCCAAAACAGCTGCTTATACATCCTTCTCTAGTGCACATGGAACATTCTCAAGAATGGACCACATACTGGGACACAGAGATAGCCTCAACAAATATAAGAGGATTGAAATCATACCAACCATATTCTCTGATCATAATGCTTTGAAACTAGAGATCAACTGCAAAAAGAAAGCAGGAAGAGCCACAAACACATGGAGATTAAACAACATGCAACTGAAGAATAACTGGGTCAGAGAAGAAATAAAAAGAGAGATCAAGGGATACACAGAAACAAATCAAAATGATAGTACAACATATCAAAACTTTTGGAACATGGCAAAAGCGGTCATAAGAGGAAAGTTCATATCATTACAGGCCTATCTCCAAAAACATGAACGAGCCCAAATAAACAACCTAACGCTTCATCTTAAAAAACTAAAAAAAGGAAAAACAAATGAAGCCTAAAGTCAGCAGAATAAATCATCAAAATTAGAGCAGAAATAAATGGAATTGAAAACAAAACAAAATAATAGAAAAAATAAATGCAACAAAGAGCTGTTTCTTTGAAAAGGTTAATAAAATCGACAAACTCTTTAAGGAGAGCTTAGCTGGCTAGGCTCACCAAAGAAAAAAGAGAAAATACAAATAAAATCAGGGATGAAAGAGGGGAAATTACAACTGCCATCGCAGAAATTCTAAGGATCATATAGGATACTATGAAAAAGTATATAACACCAAATTTAATAACCTAGAAGAAATGGACCAGTACTTAGAAAAATACAACCTTCTTAGACTGAACCAAGAAGAACTGGAAAATCTAAATAGACTGATCAGCAGTATGGAAATTGAAACAATCATCAAAAACCTACCAAAAAGTAAAAGTCCAGGACCAGATGGCTTCACCAGTGAATTCTCCCTAACATTCAAAGATTTAATACCTATTCTCCTAAAACTCTTTCGAAAAATCGAAGAAGAGGC
>NW_011889442.1:38743-39231 GCF_000151845.1 Pteropus vampyrus | reverse complement strand
AAAAGTCCAGGACCAGATGGCTTCACCAGTGAATTCTCCCTAACATTCAAAGATTTAATACCTATTCTCCTAAAACTCTTTCGAAAAATCGAAGAAGAGGCAATACTTCCCAACTCATTTTATGAGGCCAATATTACTGATACCAAAACCTAGTCAGGATAACACACACAAAAAGAAAACTACAGAGCAGTATCTCTCATGAACACAGATGCAAAAATCCTAAATAAGATACTAGCGAACTGAATACAGCAACATATTAAAAAGTTTATACACCACGATCAAGCTGGCTTCATCCCAGGGGCCCAAGGATGGTTCAACATACACAAATTGATTAATGTGATATACCACATAAACAAATTAAAAAATAAGAATCATATGATCATGTCAATAGATGCAGAAAAAGCCTTAGACAAGATACAGCATCTTTATGATCAAAACACTTAACAAAATCTGTATAGAAGGAAAGTACCTTAACATAATAAAGGCCA
>NW_011889442.1:36516-37503 GCF_000151845.1 Pteropus vampyrus | reverse complement strand
AAAAGCCTTAGACAAGATACAGCATCTTTATGATCAAAACACTTAACAAAATCTGTATAGAAGGAAAGTACCTTAACATAATAAAGGCCAACTATAACAAACACTCAGCCAACATTATACTGAATAGTGAAAAACTAAAAATCTTCCCTCTAAGATCAGGAACAAGACAAGGCTGTCCACTATCGCCACTGTTATTCAATATAACATTGGAGGTCCTAGCGAGTGCGATCAGGCAAGAGAAAGATATAAGAGGCATCTAAATAGGAAATGAAGAAGTCAAACTGTCACTATTTGCAGATGACATGATTCTCTATATAGAAAATCCTAAAAACTCCGCAAGAACACTACTAGAAACAACAAGCAAATACAGTAAAGTTTCTGGATACAAAATCAACGTTCAAAAAATCCATAGCTTTCCTATACTGTAACAACGAAGTGTCAGGAAAAAAAAGTGGAAAAAATAATTCCTTTCGCAATTGCAACAAAAAGAATAAAATACCTAGGAATGAGTTTAACAAAACATGTGAAGGACCTATAGAATGAAAACTACCAAACTCTATTAAAGGAAATAGAAGATACAAAGAAATGGAAAGATATTCCGTGTTCTTGGGTTGGAAAAATCAACATAGTCGAAATGACCATATTACCTAAAGCATACAGATTTAATGCAATCCCCATCAAAATCTCATCGGCATTTTTTAAAGAAATAGAACAAAAAATCATCAGATTTGTATGGAAGCACAAAAGATCCCAAATTGCCAAAGCCATCCTGAGAAAAAAGAATGAGGCTGGAGGCATCACTCTGCCCGACTTCAAATTATACTAAAAAGCGACAGTAATCAAAACGGCATGGTATTGGCAGAAAAACACACAGACCAGTGGAACAGAATCAAGAGTCTAGAAGGAAACTCATATTTATATGGGCAAATAATTTTTGACAAAAAAGCCAAAAACATTTAGTGGAGAAAGGAAAGCCTCTTCAATAAA
>NW_011889442.1:35283-36466 GCF_000151845.1 Pteropus vampyrus | reverse complement strand
AAAAAAAAACTGACAGCTAAACTCACAAGAAATGACTCAAAATCAGAAGTGAAAAAGGAACATCACAACTGTTATCAGAGTAATACGATCAATCAGAAGACACTAGTATGAACAATTAAATTCCAGCAAATTGGATAATTATAAGAAATGAATAAATTCCTAGAAACATACAAAGTATCAAAACTGATGAGGAAGAACTAGAAAATCTGAAGAGACCTATAACTGGTAAGGATATCGAATCAGTAATCAAAAATCTCCCAACAGGGAAAAACCCAGGACCAGACAGAATTCTACTCAGGAATAAATTTAACCTAGGAAGTGAAAGATCTGTATTCTGAAAATGATAAACTGTGGTAAAATTGAAGAAGCCACAAATAAATGGAAAGATATCAAGTGTTCTTGGATTGGAAATATTAATATTGTTACAATGTCCATTTTACCCAGAATGACCTACAGATTCTATGCAACTCATATCAAAATTTCTAGGACACTTTTCACAAATATAGAAAAACCAATCCTAAAATTTGCATAGAACCACACACACAAAATAAATAGCCAAAGCAATATTGAGAAAAAAAAAACAAAGCTGGAGGCATTCTACTTCCTGATTTCAAAACATTACAAAGCTGTAAGCAGTCAAACACTGTGGCATCTGCATAAAAAATAAGATTCATGGAACAGAAGAGAGCGCACAGATTGATTAGGGAACCGAAAACACGAAATGGGGAAACGGTAGTCTCTTCATTGAATAGTGACAGGAAAACTGGATATTTATGGGCCAAATAAAGTGAAACTGGAACCCTATCTTACACGACTCACAATAATGAAAAGGAACTTGAATGTAAAAATAAATGTAAGACCTGAAATAGTAAAACTTTTAGAAGAAAACAGAGAAAAAGCCCTTTAACATTGGAGTGGTGGATGAGTTTTTGGATATGATGCCAACAGCACAGACAAAAAAAGCAAAAAATAAACAAGTGGGAATACACCAAACCAAAAAGCTTCAGCACAGCAAAGGGAAGCAATCAATAAAATGAAAAGGCATTCTAAGGAATAAGAGAAAATTTTTGCAAAAAGATATATCTCATAAGGGACTAATATCCAGAATGTATAAAGAACTCACACAACTCAACAACAAAAAAATCTAATTAAAAATGGGCAAAGAACCTAAATACACATTTAT
>NW_011889442.1:34900-35233 GCF_000151845.1 Pteropus vampyrus | reverse complement strand
TCACCACACACCAAAATTAGCTCAAAATGGATTAAGGACCTGAATATAAGACCTGAAACAATAAAATGCATAGAAGAAAACATAGGAACAAACTCAAGGACCTTGGACTTAAACAGGATTTTATGAATTTGACCTCAAAGGCAAGGGAAGTAAAAGCAAAAATAAATGAATGGGACTACATCAAACTAAAAAGCTTCTGCTCAGCAAAGAAACCGTCAACAAGGTAGAGACAGCCATCCGAATGGAAAAATATATTTGCAATCAATGCCTCCGATAAGGGCCTAATATCCAAAACATACACAGAACTCATACGACTCAATAACAACAAAAAAA
>NW_011889442.1:23590-31740 GCF_000151845.1 Pteropus vampyrus | reverse complement strand
AAACCAAAAAGCTTCAGCACAGCAAAGGGAAGCAATCAATAAAATGAAAAGGCATTCTAAGGAATAAGAGAAAATTTTTGCAAAAGATATATCTCATAAGGGACTAATATCCAGAATGTATAAAGAACTCACACAACTCAACAACAAAAAAATCTAATTAAAAATGGGCAAAGAACCTAAATACACATTTATCCAAAGACACACAAATGGCCAAGAGATTTATGAAAAGGTGTTCAACATCACTAACATCAGGGAACTACAGATTCAAAATACAGTGAGATATCGCCTCATACCACTTAGGATGGCTATTATCAAAGAGACAACAGATAACAAGTGTTGGTCAGGATGGAGAGAAAAGGAGACTCTCGTACTCCGTTTGCCACAATCTAATTCGGGACAGCCATTAAGGACAACAGTAACTGAAGTTCATCAAAAGTTTAAAAACAGAACTACCACATGGTCCGACAATCCTGCTGCTGCGTATACTATATGCAAAAGAAATAAAATTAGTACCTCAAAGAGATATTTGTGTTCCCATGTTTATTGCAGCATTATTCACAAGAGCCAAGATACAGAAACAACCTAAGTATCTGTCTACAGATGGATGGGTAAGAAAAGCTTGGCACAGAGACACAATAGAGTATCACTCAGCAAGGAAAAAGAAAATCGTGCATTTTTGACAACACTGATGACCCTGGAGGGCACAGGGCAAAGTGAAATAAGGCAGACAGAGAAAGACAAATACTGGACGGTATCACTTATATGTGGAATCCTAAGAAAAAAGAAAATTGAACCATGCAAACGAGCAGAATGCCAGGGGCAGAGGTGAGGGGAAGTGGGCAGACACCAGCCAGTCGTAAGATTAAGCTCTGAGTAGCTAATGTAAAACGTGGTGCTGACAGTTGAAAATGCTGTATTGTTTACTCAATATTTTTTAAGACACTAGGTATTAAGCGTCCTCTCACACATGAAAAAAATAAAATCAGTCATCGCCACTTATCCAAGGACATGTTCCAACACCCCCAGTGGATGCGGGGAAAAAAGCCGACATGTGAGGTGCAGCGTGTGCTAATTAACGACTGTACTAATCATTTCACATGTACATGTATATCAAATCGTAACATTACGCATTTTTACACATTATTTCCCAATCATAGGTCAAGTAGGCCTATGATTGGGAAATAATGTGTAAAAATGCGTAATGTACAATACACATTATTTCCCAATCATAGGTCAAGTAGGCTAGAAAAAAGAAAAGAATATCTGAACGCAAATAGAACCCTACAGGACAGTCTTGGAAAACAGCCAGCGGTCCTGATCAGTAATGACTGCCAGTGCCGGCGCTTGCTGCTGTGGGCAGAAACGAGGAAATGTCACACAAAGAAACAAAACCTGGGGCCAAGAAGTGTCGTCTATCTGACACGTAACCCAGCCAGGGAGACGGCACACGAGGTGCAATCCGTTGGGCTCCCGGCCAGACTACGACCTCGCATCTCCCGGGGGAGGGCTCGGTGCGGCACGTCCTGGGGCTGCAGGAGAGGACAGGGCGCTGTGGACAAACCAAACCGGGTCCCCCAGGACAGAGGACAGCGCGCCCCCTGGGGACAGGGGGAAAGGGGAACCGCAAAGCCCGGTCCAGGTCACAGGGGAGCGAGAGGGCCTTACCCTGCGAAGACACGAGTGCAAAGTTCTCCAGCATCACAGCGAGGTACAGGCGTCTCTGCGCCTCATCCAGCAGGCGCCATTCCTCCCGCGAGAAGCTCACGGCCACGTCCGCAAAGGTCACAGCCACCTGTGAGGATTCACACCGATGAACCAGGAGCAGCCCCGCCCCGGGACCCCACAACCCGACTCCTCGCACGGCCCCCCCCACGTCCGCCCACTCCACAGCTCCCCGCTGGCGGGGGACACCAGGCCCCGGCGCCCGCGCCGCCCGCTGCCTCCTGCCCCAGTTACCCACGGGGCCAGCTCTCAGCAGCAACAGGCGGCGGGGAGGGGTGGCAGAAAAGTGCCATCTAAGCTCTGGGCCAGGCCTGCGCAACCCCATCCTTCCTGCCAAGCGAATCCCCTGGGGTCCCTCCCGCACGTCGTGTCTGCAAGACACCACCAAACGTGGCTCCTGCTGCACCCAGAGCCTGGGGACCATCAGCTCCCCCTTCCTTTCCCGCGCTCAGCATCACCCGCACCCCCCATCGCTCCTCTCTCTCACCTAGTCTGCAGGACCCAGCGAACCTGTCCAGACTGGGAAAAGAAACCACCCTAGACCATGTCACCACTGCCACCAAAACCTACATCCCCCCCTTCACGTCATCCGCGGCTACACCCCGGTCCACGCAGGAACCACCTGTTGAGATGTCTCCATTCTGGACCCTTCCCCAGATTTCCAGACCTCTATGTCCAGCTGCCTCCTTAGCCTCCACTCAGTCAACTCAGAAACGACTCAGACTCTGGCCAGGGCCAAACCAACTTCGGATATTCCAAAGAAAATTAACCTCCCACCCACTTCCCCATGTCCTCAGCCGCTCAGACCAAAACCCTGGGTTGTCCCCAACTCCTCCCTTATCCCCCTCCCGTACGACATCCAGCAATCCACATGGCCTTCTTTAAAAATGGACCCCACCCCCACCACTGCTGTCCACCAGCTCTCATCTGGGTTAGAGGAGCCGCCTCCTCCTGGCTCCCTTACCTGCTCCTTGCTGTCTGTCCTCCCGGAGGGGACAGAAAGACCTATTCCGACCTGGGGGAGACCAACACCCGCTGACCCTAGACTTCCAATTAGATGCCCAAATTATCAGTCGACCATTTCACGGCCTGATGACTGGACACGTGCTCTTTGTTCTCAACAGAACGGAGACCCGCGGAGCCAAGTCCCTGACATGTCGCGAAGCATTCCGTATGCTGTCCTCTGGCCCTCCGTGAACCTTCCTCACCACTTAACACCGGATGCCAGAAACGGGAGCACAATCCTGCGACCCGTGCACGCGCTCAGGACGCAGGGCGCGGGGGTATCACCAGGGTCCCCGCATCCAAGAGAAGCAAAAATACCCAGTAGTCTCCAGACACCGTGGGGTGGTGTCCGCACCAATGAGGCTCTGGGACAACCCGCCTTTCCTTGTGTCGCCTCCCTCAGTGGGGTTTCAACCCTCGGAACCTGTGGGGAGAGGAAGGCCACCGCGCGGGGTTCCAGGCGTGAGTCCTGCCCAGCCACGCAAGTGGAGACCTCGGGCGCGCGCACTATCCTGGTCCGGCCACGCCGCCTGCGACGCTCTCCCTCACCCCGGCACCCCGGATGTCTCCAAGCAGCGCCTCCCGGCCTCGGCGCCGGGGCCCGGGCTGCAGGACGCGAGTGGCGCCCGCGCGCCGGGCTCAGGGGTTGGGGCGCAGGGCGGGGAGGACGGGGACGCGCACTCACCCGAGCGGGGATTGTTGGCGCGGCCGCCGCCATCGAACCCTGGGGGAGGAGAGGAAGGGGCGCCGGGCAGCGCTGTCCCTGTTCCAGCCCTGGATCGGGTCACCCGGGCGGCGTCGCCGAGTTTCTGTTCCGCGTTGAGCGGCGAGGACCACGACTTTGTAGCACCTTCTCGGGCCCCGCAGCTCGATCTCGAAACAACGCTCCCGCGGTCTCTGTCGGGATGAAAAGACGCCGAGAGCAGCAAGCACCGCCACCGGCACGAGCCCGGAAGTCCCGCCCGGCGCGCGCGCGCGCTGACGCCTCGTCCCGACCTGTCATCCGCCGGCATCGCGCTGTCTCGCGCAAGGTCTCCTGGGGCCTGTAGTTCTCAGAGCTTAGACGCACGGCGCCCGCTTCGGCCCGGAGGATGCTGAGACGCGCGGAGGGGAGGCGGAGAGGGGCCCGGAAACGTCGATATACTTTTTTGTCTTGTCTATATGCATCATAAAACCGATTCTTTTTGTTTAGGAAGTTTGGGGTAGATTCATATGCATATCCATACAATAAACGACATTTCCTCTTTCTCTGAGTCATCTACTCAACCTCTGTAATACAGGTGTTAAGTTCTGTCATCAAATGTGTACCCTTCCAGAAATCTTTGTTAGCAAACATTTGTGGCACTGGCCTGTACTTTATAAGTCTGATGTTACATAAACTGTAAGCATAACCTATGATTTATTGTTCTTTAATTACTTATTGACTATTAATGGAAACGAGTAAAATATTATTAGGGATTTGAAATAACTGATGCTATCATGAATCCTAATCTGAATTCTCAGGGACCATGTAAATTTTCTTGTTTTTTTTGTTTTTAATTGCCGTTAATATAAATGTGGCTGAAATAACCGTGTGCTGGGCATGTGTTTTACACCTCACCAAAGAAGGGAAATGTAGAGTAACAAGCATATGTAAAGATGCACCTCATTTTTAATAGGAATTTTGAATTAAAGTTAGGTGTCGTTACATATCTACTAGAAATGGTCAAAAATCCAGAACACTGACATCATCAAATGCTGGCAAAAACATGGAGCAACAGAAACTCTCATTCACCGCTGGAGGGAATGCATAATGGTAAAGCCGCTTTGGAGGATGGTTTGGCATTTTCGTCTAAAACTAATTATACTCTTATCATACAATCAGTATTGCGCTCCTTGGTATTTACCCAAAGTTAGTGAAAATTTATGTCCACACAAAAACACGTAGATGTATAGCTGAAAACGTGCTCGCTTCGGCAGCACATATACTAAAATTGTATAGCTGAAACCTATTGGATTGCATTAACCAATGTCACCATAAGAATAATTAATTAATTTAAATAAATAAATAAAAATAAAATCCTGCAGATAGACGTTTATAACAACTTTATTAACTGCCAGTACTAGGAAGTAATCAAGAAGCAACAGTCCATAGGTGAATGGATAAACTGTGGCACATCCGGACAATGGAATAAAATTAGCATTAAAAACAAATGAGTTCTCAAATCATGAAAACACATATAGGAATCCTGAATGTATATTACTTAGTGAAACAAGCCAATCTGAGAAGTGTACATAATATATGATTATGATTTCAAGTATATGACATGTGGAAACAGCCAAACTATCGAGACAGTAAAAGGATCGGTGTTTGCCAGTGTTTGGGTAGGAGAGGGGTAAATGGGAAGAGCACACTTGGGTTAATGACAGACCACATATTTGATGGTGGTCCCCAAAGACTACAATGAGGCTAAAAACATCCTATTGCTGAAGGACATTGCAGCTATCACTGTTATAGTGCAATGCATTACTCATGCGTTAGTTGTGATGCTAGTGTAAACAAACCTACTGTGCTGCCCATCATCTAAAAGTACAGCATAATTATACGACACTTGACACTGATACTAAATGACTGTTGCTGGTTTTTGTATTTACTATACTATGTTTTCGTTTTTGTTCTTTAATTTTTAAAAGACCTTTAGCCAGGGGAGGGAGGGAGCAATTGGGGCAATCGTTTTATGAACAATATAGATGTCTAACCAATGTATTGTATACTTGAAACTAATTGAAATAAATAAATGTATTTTAAAAAAAGATAGACATTTATACCATCCGTGAAGTGATCCTTGATTGTTCTAGCACCCATGTGACACAATCGTTACAATAATATTGTCTGTATTCCCCATGCTATACTCTAAATCCCCATGATTGTTTTGTAACTACTAATTTGTATTTCTTCATCCCTTCGACTATTCACCCAGCTCCCAATTTCTCTCCCCTCTGGTAATCACCAGTTTGTTTTCTATATCTGTGAGTCTGTTTTCATTTATAGTTTGTTAGTTTCTTATGTTCCTTAGATTCCACATGTAAGTGAAATCATATAGTATTTATCTTTCTCCTTCTGATTTATTCCACTCAGCATGATACCCTCTAGGTCCATCTCTGTCATTGCAAACGGTTAGATTTCATTGTTTTTAATGACCGAGTAATATTCCATTGTATATACGAACAACTTCATCTATTGATGAGCACTTAGGTTACTCCATATCTTGGCCATTGTGAATAGTGCTGCTATGAACATAGGGATGCGAGGATCATAACGAACTAGTGTTTGGTTGTTTTTTTGTTTTTTTCCTTTGGATTAACACCCAGTTCAATTATTGCATAAAAAGTTAGTTCTATTTTTAATTTTTCAGGGAACCTCCAAACTGTACCAATTTACAATCCCACCGACAGTGTACGAGGGAGGATTCCCTTTTCTCCACATCTTTGCCAACATTTGTTGGATTTGATTTATTGATAATAGCCATTCTCACGGGTGTGAGGCGATATCTCATTGTGGTTTTCATTTTCATTTCTCTGATGATTAGTTATTTTGAGTATCTTTTCATATGTCTATTGACCATCTATCTGTACGTCCTCTTTGGAGAAATACCTATTCAGGTGTTATGCCCATTTATTAACTGGATTTTTTATTTTGGGTGTTCGTCTAGAAGAGTTCTTTATAAATTTTGGATACTGCTTGTCAAATGTCTCATAGGCAAATATTTTCTCCTATTCAAGATGCTATCTTTTCATTTTGTTGACAGTTCCTTTGCTGTGCAAAACTTTTTAGTTTGATGTAGTCCCATTTGTTTATTTTTTTTATTCTTTTAATCAAGGAGATACATCAGAAAAAAATTACTAATAGTAATATCAAAAAGCTTACTGCCTATGTTTTCTTCTAGAAGTTTTATGGTTTCAGGTCTTACATTTAAGTCTTTAATTCATTATGAGTTTTGGGTTTTTTTCTTTTTTCTTTTCTTTCTTTTTTTTGCATATGGTGTAAGTAGTCTAGTTTCATTATTTTGCAAATATCTGTCCAGTTTTCCCAACACCATTTATTGAAGAGACTGTCTTTACCTCATTGTGTATAATTGCCTCCTTTGTCAAAGACTAAATGACCATGTAGTCGTGGATTAGTTTATGGGCTTTCTATTTTGTTCCATCGATTTATGTGTGTTTTTATGCTGTTTTTTTTTAATTACTTTATTACAATGTTGTTTTGATTACTATAGCTTTGTAGTATAGCTTGATATCAAGAAGTGTGATACCTCCAACTTTGTTCTTCTACTGTACTATACTATTTATTGTTATTTTAGAGTGTACTCTCTCAACTTATTAAAAAAAAATGTTTCTGTGAGACAGTGCTGTGTTATGCCAGCAGCAGCCTCAGACGTCCTGTGTTTACTGTGTCTTTCGACTGCATCATTTCCCTTGTGCTTGATTTAATCTTCCGACATTTTGTACAATAACATGCTGTACAGGTTTGTAGATTAGCGAGCTGGCTAAGATAGCCTTGTGGGTCTCATGGACGTAGCCCTGCTTGCTTTCAAAGCTCGATGTTTTGGAAGGCTTTTCTCTCAGGTGCACGTCATAGAATTTAGTGTGCCAGATGTAGGATCCAAACCCTTAGCTCCTCCGGGAGAAGCTGGGAGTTGTGAATTCCATCCTAATTATGTGCTGTTGCTGCTGCTGGGGGTGGAGTTTATGGCGAGCTTGTGTCTCAGCCTATCCCACCCATTTTGATGTGGGTTTTTCTAGCTCATGTAATGTGTAGGAATCTCTCAGCTACTATCTGGATTTTTCAGGGTAATTGTCCATAGGGGAATCTGAGTTCAGCAGCCTCCTATATCACCATTTTAAGCAAGATAAATCTTCTGGAATTCCACTGTGATATGTGCAAGGAATATAAAAGGAAAAAAAATCATTTTAGATGAAAGTTTGCAATTTCTAAAAAAGTTATATATCCACCTATTCTGAGTCAGGCTTTATTAACACAAGATAATGTAACCAAACCTATACATACAGCCTAGCATAGACTAACTTTTATTTACAATTTATAACTGTGCTAGATTAACCTGTAAACCCACTTAGATCACCCTAGATTTTATACTGTTTGTGTAACCATATGCTCAAATTTGCCAAGAGTTCCAGAGAAAGGCTGAGACTTAATTAAACTACCTTCCATACCTGTGCCACCCAACATTGATAATTGCTGGAGTTGTTTTGCAGAACGAGGCAGGAAAGGGGTGATACAGTGGAAACCACCTGAGGTGGCCAAGGCAGCTTAAAGGACTCGATATAGACCCCATGAACTTTTCTCATTATACCATCATTATAACACTAAAATCTCCTCCCAGGGGGTAATTTCATGCCATTTTTGTACATTTGATGGACATATA